>NC_069389.1:18443046-18625546 GCF_027475565.1 Acinonyx jubatus | reverse complement strand
AATTTATTTTAAAAGATCACAGTGTTATCTAATATTAAGAAGCAAGTTACAGATATCTTTAGAATAATACTCTGCTTTCGTCTATGTGTATGTGTGTGTTATATATACATATATATCAAGTTTTGAAGACTAGACAGAAAAATTTTAAAGGTTGCTGTAAATTCCAGGAGGACTGAAAATTTTGTAGATTTTGTTTGCTGCCCAATCTACAGTGTCTAAAACACTGCCTGTCACATAGGAAGCATTTAATAGATATTAGTAGAATTAATGAGTAAAAAAATGATTAAATGTGGAATTAGAAATTCTTTTTTTTTTTTGCTACTCCTTATTTTCTAATTATGGCATGTGGATTAAGTATTCTCAATAAAAATGTACTATTTACTTGTTTATGGCATGTTTAATTTTGAGAAAAAAGTCTTAGAGTCATTGATAGTTCTTTTTAGGAGTCTCAGAAGCAGCACTGGCATTTAATAAATTAGAAGCAAAATAACAAATTTAAAAAAATATGTCACCAAGTTTTTGGAAATGTTTGTTTTCTGAAAGACATATTATATTCATGGTTATGCTCTGGATATTGCTGATATTTAATATTTACATTTTTGGAACAAATGTACCTAATGGCAGGTCATTGTGACTTTTTATTTAAAAACCATGTTTGAGGCAAAAGTAATGTGTACTCTTGTTACTGTTAAGCAGTTTAAATCAATACTCCTTACTTAACAACTCAGCGTTCCCAAGGGCCTTGGTTTTATGTGGCATCTCAGAGATATGGCATGCACCATTACTCTTTAAACATCTACTTTAATTGTGCTTTTAATTTTGCAGACTTTACATAGAGACCCAGATCTGTTGACAGAGCAAATGAACCACAGATTCTGTCCTTTCTACTTTGTCACTCTAACCACTTGGTAAATGAGGTTTAGGTTTGCAAGGGGATGATGTCGTTGCCAAGGTTTTTTAATCCTGAACTATAACATGGGTGGAATGCGGATACTTTCAGTGCACCATGATGAGATTGTCTCCTTTATTTTTGTAGTAATGCCCTTGTTAATGGTGCTCTGTTTTAAAGGAGATGTGACACATTGTAAACCCGTCTGCCTATCATTGTCATTTAGACTTCATCAGTGAAGGGAGAATTGACAGATCTGGGGTCCTCGGGTTCACTTGTAATTTTCCAATAGCAACAATATCATTGAATTTGGATTATTAAATATAAAGTAGAATTTTCAATATTAGCAAAATGTGTTTTAAATTGTCTCCAACCCATGTATTTTAATAACTGAAATGCTAAAAGCACTTTATTATCTCGAGGCATGGTTAAAGAATGCCTTCCTGAAGCAAGGCTTCAAGATATATGAGAGTTAGGGAGTTTTAAGACCTAAGCCATTGAATTTAATGCTGAGATAAAGACTAGAAAAGCAGATGCCCAGTAAACTCTGAATTTAGAACTTAGCAGGGAAGTGAATATGTAAATTCCTAAGTTGTCTCCTGGAAAGAAATTTCAAAAAACGGTTCAGGGTCCTACCATGAAAGGAAAATTAATGGAGGAAAATTATGTCTGATCACTGAAGCATGGACATTGAATGAAACCATGCATCGATTAGGTACTCAAGAAATAGACTCATGAAAGTGTAAAAATTCAGAGGAAATTCATAAAGGTTTAGGGATAGATAGAATTTTCCTCAGCACTATCATCTTTTTAAAGTTAGGTTTATTGAGGTATAATTTATACACAGTAAAACACAGCCTTTTTAGATATACAGTTCAGGCATATCTAGTTGTGTAAGCACCACTGAACCCAGGTTGGACTAGTTCCATCAGTCTGTAGAAGTTCTCTTTTTTTGTACTCAGTTTACTCCTCCTGCCCACAGCCCGAGGCAACCACTGATCTGACTTCTGTCCTTATAGCTTTACCTTTACCAAAATGTCATGTACGTGGAATCATACTTACGTAGCCTTGTGTATTTTGAGTTAAAATGTTTGAGATCTGCTCATATTGTTGTGTACCAGTCATTCATTCCTTTTGTGCTGAGTATTATCCCATCATACGAATTGTCTGTCACTAGCTGATAGACATTTGAGTTGTTTCCCATATTTTGCATTTATGAATAAAACTGCTGTAAATGTCTGTAGACAAATATTTGGGTAGACACGTTTTCTTTTTCTGATTAAATGCTTAAGAGTGGGATCCCTGGGCCATATAGTGAATGTATGTTTAACTTTATACGAAGGTGCCAAACTGTTTTCTAAAGAGGTTGTCCCGTTTTGTCTTCCTCTCAGCAAAGTGTGAGAATTCTCATTGGTCTGCATCTAGACAGTTCTAGTTGTTCCACACCCTTGTCAGCACTTGCCATTGTCAGGTTTGGTTTGTTTTCATTTTAACTTTCTAGGGGAGGAACATGTAGACTCTACATTGTAGAGTAAAGGCTCAGATGCAGGAGTGAAGCTGTGCAAACATCTGAATACTGAGGAGCGCTACACATATATGGTTTTGTCACAGCAAACCAAAGTTTGGCTTTTGTTTGGCCCAAAAGTTGCATATAGGAGCAGGCTGCATATGTAATAGAGGTGATGATGGTCAGGCAGTATAAAGAGGATAAAATGGCAAGACAGGTTATGAAGTCTTTGAAAATATAGCTGAGTGTTCTAAATTTTAAAATAGAACCAATACTGTTTTCCAGATAAAGAAGAAAATGGCTCAAATATATTATGATGAACTGAAAATGAGTTTTTATTTAAGTTTTTTTTATTAAACTAAATTCTGTAACTAGTTACAACACTTGTAACTGGTGAAGTGCTGTGGTAGACATATACCAAGGTGAAATCTCAGTCTTAAAATACTTAACAATGTGATTGTAACTGCTGAGGTGGAGGAAGTAATTTGGAATTCTGCATACTTATACTGCCACATATGGCGATACATATTCTTTTCCACCACATTTTTGTATTTGAATTACTGTAGAATCATCGCTTATGTAGTGTACCATGATGTCATGTGACCATAACTTGATCTATATGTATCATTTACATTTTTAACTTTTCCTCTCTGCTTTTCTCAACCACTGAGACAACTCCATGGAGTTACCTTATTTATAGATTGTGTTCAAACCTCTAATAATAAAATAATTAAAATCTCAGGAAAAAATGACAATGAGTCGGACGTAGAAATTAGACAGACACACATCCTTTTTACATGGATACATATGTATCATGGAATGTTTTGATGATAAACCATTGTAAGTGCCTGGGACACAGCAGTCCTAGTAGTTGCTGAACCCTGTTCTCCCCATCTTCTATCCCTGTACTGTCTTCCTGATTCACTCAGAATTGCTATCTTCCCTAGTAACGAATCCTAATTTTCAAATGTATCCAGTGCTTTGATTAACGAGATACAATAGCTTCTGTCCTCAGCTCATCAACTCTGTCTCTAACCAATAGAAAGAATTTCTGTATTTTTTTTTTATAAAGACAATGGATTGTCCTTGGCCAGCAGTTATGTAAGGATCCTTTATTCTAGTGGTTTTTAGCAGCTAGTCTAAGTTCAGTGTCAAAAGTGCAAAGGATTTTAAGCTCCATATAATGTTACTGTTAAAGTTTTAATTTGCATCAATTTAATTCTCTTGTCAGTTGTCACACCCTATTAAAGTTGTGCCTCATCACATGCTGATGGAGCAAATTAAGTCTGAGGTACAAGATGATGTAGCTTCTTGGGAAAGGCTATCCATGGGTCCAGATTCCAGCAGTTTTGAGTTCATTGATCATTAGTTTTTATGTCTCTTAGGAATCTAGAGTAGCATTCTGTGGCCATCAAGGATCTGTATCTAATGTCAGAATTTTACAATTCTCTAGAGCAAGCCCAAAAGACACTTTTTAATGAAGAAGTATTTTTGCCTTTTTGTTGTTTTTCTTGTCATGTGTTTCTAGTATATTCATTTGCATTAGCCTTGCCACCCTTAACAGAATAATCCTTTAAAACCTCACTCAGATCATGGCACTCCTCAAATCCAATAGCTCCTACTTCTCTCAGAGTAAGGGTGTATAAAAGGCCCTACATTGTCTAGATTTTCATTACCTGACTCAGCCAGCTATTGCTCTCACCTTCTGTCATTCTAACGTAGTTATGTTGGCTCAGTATCCCTTGAAAATGGCAGGCACGCCCCTGCCTCTGAGCTTTTGCACTTGTTCCATTCAGTTACCTAGAATGTTTTAGTCCCAGCTATTCATATGACTTCCACACACTGCCTCCCTCCCTTCCATTCTTGACTGAAATAGCATTTCTTCGTTGACGATTTTCCTGAATACATACCGAAAATTGCACCTCCCTCTTTTTGACACTTCCTGTCTCTCTTTCTTTATTTTCTTAAGCCCAAACTAAATATTTTAGCTATGTATCTTAATATTTTCTACTTCTCCCCAAGTAGAATGCAAACTCCACAAAGGCAGAGATTTTGTCTATTTTGTTCACTTTTGTTTAGGACAGTACCTGGTGTAAAATGAGATCCCAGCATATATTTGCTGAATGAATGAATGATTTTGAATCTGCTGTATCTGTGAGTTTTAGTGTATGCAGTTCTTTCTTTGCTCTCTCTTTTTCCCTCCTCTATCCCTTCTTGCCTTCCCAATTGGGGCTGTAGAACAATAAGTTCTAGCTTTTGCAAAGGTTCTTAGTTTCCCAGAAATGCTCAAAGATAACCCAAATGGAAGGTCACCTGTTTTGATTTTGCTAGAGGGAATGCAGGAATGTCAGTTCTGGCCTTGGAGGAATCTGGTTTTAGGAATATGGATGCTATTGGTTTCCTTAAATTAAGGTATTGTCATTTTGGGTGTGTGTGTAAGAGGCCAAGCCACTACGTGTATACCAGGTGCAAGGTCTTATGACCGATCCATGTCTTTACCATTTGATCCCCAATGTCCTGCACAACACCTGAAACTTATCAGGTACTCAAAAGATAGTTGGTAAAATAAGGAAGGCTAAGATTACTCTTATTTTTGTTCCCCCAGATCTACTGTCACCCAGGCAAGAGGTCTTCCTCACCTGAAACAAGCAGAAAGGGAGTGGTTGCTGGCCCTGTTCAAAGTCCTTGATAATTACTTCGACTATGCAAGTGATCATGGAGTACACCTGCTTCTGAGAAAGTAAACTGTCAGCTCTCTGTGGAGTCCTACCAGGGTGCCAAAGGTAAGGAAGTAAAACAATCTATCTTTGAAGTTTTAAGAATTCTTTCAGTGCCGTGTGTGGTAACCTCAGATGTGATATAGAATGGAATGAGGTCTTTCATTGTGAGAACTAATTAGCTATCCCACACCATGTAACTTGTATTTCTTAAATCAGAAATTTTTAATAGGACTTTTTATTTTTTGGAGGTTTTTCCTTCTCTTCTACCACAGGTTGTTGCCCAAGCATCTCTGGCCATTGCTAATTATCTGTTTGCCTTGGGCAAGACAGGTTCTGACTGTGAGTCCAAAAGCAGCCTTGGGCAAAATAATTCATAACTGTATTTACCAAAAATTATTCCATCAGTGCATCTTTGCAACAGTGTTTCCCATAATTACAGTTGCCTTGGTGCTTTTAAGATTTTTCATTTCTTGGAGCTGTTTGATCCCATCCATCCCTCTGGATTTTGAGCTTTTGACCTGTTAGACTTTTTGAGTCCCCATGGGTCTGCATCTGTTCTTAACTAGCCCAGGGAATCAATACTCCCAATATTTTCCATGATTATGGAATTGAAAATGTATTCTTCTGATGTTGGGGAACAGCTAATCTGTCTCTCAACTTTTAGAAGCTTCCATGGCTTATCCTGATTTGTTTCAAAAAGAATTTTTGGCACCTGACAAAGTAAATACAGTACAACAAAATAATATATTGAAAATAAGTGATGGAGATTTGAGGTGATAAACTAGGAAATGTGTATTTGCCTCATGTCCATCTAGATTTCTTTCTAAAATAAGAAAATAAAGTTATCCAAAAGGAATATGGAAGAAAATGGGAGAGGAGATCACATTTTTGTAAATGAGAGATTTAAAAAAAAAATGTCCTCATGAACGTGACCCAATGGGACAGACTTAAAAGAATACTTACAAATAGAAATTATCAGAATAGCATTAATATTCCTGTTCTACATATATATTAGGTGATGATGGAACAGTTTCCTTCAAAATTATAACCTGTGACTGAGAAAGAATATCAAAGGAGAGGAAAGGATAAAAACGTGCAAAGATTTATAAGTTTTATTGCACACATGCTTTTTCTAAGAAGTTACTTGAGGATGTACTCGGCCAAAAGTGTTTTGTAAAGTCCAAACCAAGAAGGAGGACTATATGAAAACTCCTTGAGGTGGATGAACTCAAGAGAATGCTGGAGTAACACCTCAACATGACAGCAGTTTTGCAGGCCTGGAGAAGAACTACTCCACTTTGGATTTAGTAGATAGAGAGTCTAGACTTTAGTAGACAGAGGAGAGTTTCTAGGTAGTGGGATGGGGGGTGGGAGACAGTAATAAAATAGAAATGTATGATTGAACACTTGGGGAAAAAGGGAGATATGATAAAGCTAAATCACGCAAGAAATAAAGGCATTTGAAACTACAGGCGAAAAAAAAACTATATAGAAAATCATGATCTAACTACGAAATAAACTAAATTATGCTACGATGTTCAGCAGTTACAATAGTGTAAGAAGACAATGTTTATTTGCCCATGATGTTTGAACCATTTCCCTTTATGTGGCTCAAGGATTGCAGCATTGAGGTCAAGGTGAAGGAAATGTGATCTCAATATACAACTTGGCCTGCACTGAATGTGTTTACATTTTCCTAAAAATGAAAATACTACATCTTGATTTTTGAGGTTTTATTATCATCCTATTAAAAATACTTGAAATTTCTACATTAGTTGTAAAAAATTTAAATTTGAACCACTTGGTAATATAAAAGCAAGTATGTAAATCACATTAGCTAGGACATGAGTGGAGGGTGTTGGGACATATGGAAGAAAGTGCCAGTGTGCTGCTAATTAATATCCTCAGTGTAAGGTGGTCAGAGGTCAAGAGATACTGAAGGAAGTTAGTAGAACAAGGGACTGAATATATTGTTTAATGTTACAAATGTAATTAATAAAAGAATTAAGTTCAATAATATGCATATCAAAAATTAGGAGGAGGAAAGACAAAGGAGAAATTAGTAAACTAAATCCACATCTTTGATAGAAAAGAAGATAGAAGTATATACATACTATTTTGAGATATGGAGGTTACCATCATTAATTCTGTAAACAGAAACACAATCAGTTGTTTTGGGGAAATGGTACTGTGGTGGAGAGGAAAGAAGTGAGAAAATATTGTCATCATACCTTTTCTCTTTCTTTAA
Organism: Acinonyx jubatus; assembly: GCF_027475565.1. Classification (NCBI taxonomy): domain Eukaryota; kingdom Metazoa; phylum Chordata; class Mammalia; order Carnivora; family Felidae; genus Acinonyx; species Acinonyx jubatus. The sequence continues at coordinate 18,618,182 of NC_069389.1, read as the reverse complement.
TTTTCCACCATGTGTGTCTCTTATCTTGATACAAAAAAATAAACTCAGTGACTCTAACATTATTGCAGACTAAATGCTCCAAGGGACTGCATAGCATTAAAAAAAAATTTAATGTTTATTTATTTTTGAGAGAGAGAGACTAGACAGAGACAGAGTGCAAGCAGGGGACGGGCAGAGAGAGGGAGACACAGAATCTGAAGCAGGCTCCAGGCTCTGAGCTGTCAGCACAGAGCTTGACTTGGGGCTCAAACTCAAGAACCTTGAGATCATGACCTGAGCTGAAGTTGGACACTTAACCGACTGAGCCAACCCAGGCGCCCCAGGACTGCAGAGCATTTAAATTTGGGATAGAACACACATTAATGGGCTTAAAAGGAGTCAGGAGAGTAATCCAAGGAGTCCTCTAACCCAAAAGGAGGTTAGAGATATGAACTGGGAGTGGAAGAAGGCTGGGCAAGGAAGCATTGCTAAGTATAGATGACTATCGTGACACTTTCTCTATGGGTACAGTGAGCTTTGGTCCAGAAGCAAGGTAGGAAAACTAAAGGTGGGATTTCAAACTAAGCTGAGACTTTAAAGAGGGGAAATGTGTATCCAGCTTGGTGATGGTCATTGGCTATTAGCAGAAACAGAAGCACCTCCTCTATAGGAGAAAGTGTCTTGATTTAGGCAATACTCACACGTGAGTATCAAGCCATGATCTCACAGTCAAGTAGCACCAAAGGAAAGGGAAGAAAACCCACAATGAGTCAAGGTCAGCAGAATCAATCACCACATATTAAGTTTCCCCAAATTACTAATGAACAGTTTGCAAGACACTTAATATAGAAGCACTATGTTTGAAATGACTTTTTTTTTTTAAGAAAACATTTGCACACAACAAGAAGCCATTAGGAATAGACTGGAAATTTTTGTAAATAAATAAAAAATTATAACTCCTAGAATAAAAATGTGATAATACACTCCTAAAGTAGAATGCTGTTCAGCTGTGAAAATGCACAAACTGTAGCTTACCTCATCCATTTGCCTTCCTTGATTGTCTCTATTCATTCCTTCTGGGATTCTAACCAGGATGTGAATTTTCCAGGAGTGATGGAAAATGTGAACCCATAGATACAGAGCACAGAGTGAATCCCAGCACAATAAATAAAATAGAATCCGGCCACATTGTGGAGAACTTGCATAATATCAAAGACAAACATTTATAAAAAGTATCTCCCCTCTTAAAGCCCTCATATGAGTGAAGTCATGTGATTTTTGTCTTTCTCTGACTAATATTTGGATATAAATTTTAAAAAAGAAAAAAGAAAATTAAAAATAAGTATCTCCCCCACAAAATAGGAAAGATTGCACCCCAAATAAAGACAATTAGATTGATAGCAGTCTGCTGAATAGCAAAACCAAAATCGGAAAGAGAGCTTAGAGAAAACGAATAACAACCTAGAATTAATTGTGTACTCAGTAAACTATCTGTAGGATGAAATGAAGACATTTGAATTTTAATAAAAAAAGTATGATACCTTAACTAACAATGACTTGCTGAAGGAACTTCTAAGGAATATTCTTCAGGAAGAAGTAATATTATCACAGGGCAGTCTAAGCAAAGAAAAAGATAAAAACAAATATAAAACCATGAAAAATCAATGTAAACTAATAGTAACAGAATTACAATACTGTAAAAAAAAAACCCCAGCTTTTAAAATTGGAAGGATGTATTCAGAGTTAACATGTATCAAGGTCTTTGTATTGTTTGTTCAGGGTTAATGTCTTGTTTAACTTAGCCATTGTTTAGTTAAATATGCATAATAAAAGTTCAAGGGTGAACATAAAAGAATAGAAATATAATTAGCAAAATAATGAAGACAAAAAAAGCAGTGGGGGGAAAAAAAAACCTCAACCCAAAATTGAAAGAGAAGAATACAACGAATTTTAAAAGCTTGATAAATAGAATTTAAAAGATATTAGAAGTCCCAGTATATATTACATGAATATAAATGGACTAAATTTTCTAGTTAAAAACAGAGATATCATACCGGATTAAAAGAGAAAAAGAACAAACAGTTTTGTGGCCCTTTCTTTAATTTTTTTTTTTTTTTTTTTAGAGAGAGAGGGAGAGAGAGAATGAGTAGGAAAGAGGGGCAAAGGGAGAGAAAGAATCTTAAGCAGGCTCCACACTCAGCATGGAGACTGATGTAGGACTGGATCCCACGACCTTGGGATCATGACCTGAGCCAAAATCAAGGGTTGAGACTCTCACCAGACTGAGCCACCCAGGTGCCCCTTGTGGTCCTTATAATCGGCACACCAAAAGCATAGGGTGCAGAAGGTGGAATGTGGGAGAAAAGTAGACCAAGTGACTAATGGCTAAAAGAAAAAGAATCCTGGGGTCATTATGTTAGCATCCTGACACAACAGACTAAGTCAAAAAACACTATTAGAAGTAAAGAAGGTTACCACACAAAGTTTAAAAACATCAGTTTACCAGTAAGATAACATAATTCTAAACTTGTGTGAACATGACAAATATATCAGAATTGATAGAGCCGAAAGTTGACACAATTATATGGGGAAATTGATACATTCACCATTATATACTTAGTGAAAAATTTTAAGACACCTTTTTTGATTATGTCAAGAATTTTTAAAAAATATAAAGAAAAAACTGGCAACAACTCAAATATCTGTTTCATAGTAACATAGAGAAAAAAGGATGATATCATCATAAAATAGAATACCATATCGCTATGACAACTATGAAAATAAATGAGCTATATCTCCATCAATAGTGTGTATAAATCTCCTGAACATAATGATGAGCAAAAGAAAAGAAGCACAAAAGAATATATACTGTGTGATTTCATTATATAAAGTACAAAGACTATAGTTTGAGAAGTCACTTTTTAAATTGATCAAACATCTGTTAGTCTAGAGTCAGCTTTCCCTTGCAGATATGAAGACTTCCTTACAGCTTTTATAATTAAGACACTGTGGTAGTGGAATGAGATAAACCAGTTGACAAATGAATTAGAAAAAAGAACCAAGAAATGTGAATGCATATATAGAACTTTGATTATGTGACAGATGTGGTCTTGCTTATCACTGTGGTATAGAACTCTTCAGTAAATTGTACTGAGAACAATTGATTACCCATGTAGAAAATTTAAAACAATTGGATAGATCCTTAAAATGCAGAGTTCACAAAAAATAAATGCCAGAAGCTTTAAAAATTCAAATGTAAAATGCAAAACTTTAAAACTTTTAGAAGAAATAAACAAGACTCTTTCTGAACTTTGTGTAGGGGAGGGTATTTTTTAAAGTATCTGAGCATAAAACTAATTATGCATAAATTTAACTGCTTTATTGTTAAGTACCATAATCTATCAAAACATATTAGAAAAAGGAAAAATGAAGCCACTAACTGGGTGAAACTATTTGTAAAGCATACAGCTAACAAAGAATTACTGTCCAGAATATGTGAAAAATACAAGTGAATAATAAAAAGACAACCCAGTAGAAAATTAGGATAAATATATAAAACAAGCACTTCACAAAAAATGAAATATCTGTAGCCAGTAAACAGATGAGAAGATTCTCCAATCTTTTACTAATGTGAATGCAAATTAAGAATGAAATAATAATAGCACTGCAGACATATCAGAAGGGCAAAACATTAAAAAATATTGACAAAGGATGTGTATTTATTTAAGTTTATTTATTTATTTTTGAGAGAGAGAGTGTGTGAGCAAGGAAGGGGGAGAGAGAGGGGGGAAGAGAGAGAATCCCAAGCAGACTCTGTGCTGTTGGCACAGAGCTCAATACAGGGCTCAAACTAACCAACTGGGAGATCATGAGCTGAGCCGAAACCAAGAGTTGGAGGCTTAACTGACTGAGCCACCCAGGTGCCTGGACAAAGGATGTGTATTAACAGGAGCACTATTATACTCAACTGGCTGGGGTGTAAATTAATTAGAACAACTTTGGAAAATAAATTTTCTCTGTCTCTCAAAGCAGAATATGTACATACCTTGTGACCAAACACATATATCTAGGAATGTGATTTAAAGAAACTTAGGCACATTTTTGCCAGGAGAGCTGTGTAGGGATTTTTATAGGTGTACTATTTGTAATAGTCCCAAACTAGAAATAATTCAAATGCCTAGAGACTGGGGGAATGGAGGAATATGCAGTTGACCCTTGAATGACACAGGTGTCAATTGCTTGGGTCCACTTATACATGGACTGTGTGTGTGTGTGTGTGTGTGTGTGTGTGTACTCACACACATACATATGAACGGTATAGTACTATTTTCTCTTCCTCATAATCAATAACATTTTCTTGTCTTGGGGTGCCTGGGCAGCTCAGTCAGTTAAGCATCGGACTTCAGATTGGGAAAGTACATATGTAGATGCAGTGTGTGGGTAGTGATTTATTTCTTAAATGTTGAATATATTATGCAAAATGACTTACCTGTATGTTACATATATGGTCTTATTAACATTGCAAAAAGAATACAGGAAATAGAATTCTAAGAAAGAGTAGCAGAAAACAGAGCCACAGGAAAATAAAGAGTTGGACTATAAAATAAAGGAAATTAAAATTTTGAATACAAGAATTCTACAGTTACCAGGAAAAGGCCATAAATTTGGGTATAAGCTTCTTGAGAATTGAGGCCAAGAGGGAATAATTGATTACATGGGTCATAAAACCAAATTTCTGAAGAGAAACAGCTATTTCTGGTATTGCACATCCATTCTTTACATTGGAGCTGAAGATCTACTTCATTCTAAAAACTGTATAAAACTATAAAATCTAATATAACCCTAAGATCTCAATTCCTAGCACATAGTTCCCTAATTTCTCTGCAGAGTCACATAGTCAGGCTTTAGGCATTCTCAGACTGCGGATCCTCAGAAGGATAATGGAGTGGAGCTTTGGGGAAAAGCAAATCCTGCTTTTCTGGGCTACATTTTCAGTCAGGTGCCTCTCTTCCTCCCAGGTGATTTTCCGGAAATCCATGTGCACCTGTAAGATGGTTTAGCTAGGTACATGGTAATAGAATTGGTGGGCAGCTACCCAGGATTTGTTGACTGTCCCAGAGAGCAGGAGGAAGAAAGGGCAATGCAGTTTTGTTTTATCCCCCTGGTTGAGAAGTGTCACCAAAGACAAACCGTGACATGGTAAATTAAGAGTTTTCTTGTTTTAAATATTTTATTCAGATATAATTAGTATATAGTGTCATGTTAGTTTCAGGTATACAATATAATAATTCAACATTTCTATCCATTTCTTAGTGCTCATCAACATAAGTGTACTCTTAATCCCTTTTATCTATTCCACCCCCCTCCCCAACTACCGCCCCTCTGTCAACTACCAGTTTGTTCTATTTAAGTCTGTTTTGTTTGTCTCTTCTATGTTTGCTGTTTTGTTTTTTAAATTCCACAGGAGTGAAAGCATATATTTGTCTTTCTATTACTTATTCCTTTTAGCATTATACCCATCCATGTTGTCACAGGTGACAAGATTTTATTCTTTCCTTATGGCTGACTAATATCGCATTGTATGTACAAGCGTGGGTATATGTATACACCATATCTTCCTTACCCATTTGTCTGTGGATGCTTGACTTGAGTTGCCTCCATGTGTTGGCTAGTGTAAATAATGCTACAAAAAACAGAGAGGTGCATATATCTTTTCAAATTACTCTTTTTATTTTCTTTGGGTAAATACCCAGCAGTAGAATTATTGGATCATATGGTAACTCTGTTTTTAATTGTTGAGAAACCTCCATACTGTTTCCCACAGTGACTGAACCAATTTGTATTCCCACCAGCAGTGCACCAGGGTTTTTTTTTTTGTTTGTTTGTTTTTTTGCACATCCTCATCAATACCTGTTACTTCTTGTCTTTTTGATTTTAACTCTTCTGACAAGTATAAAGTGATACCTCGTTATGCTTTTAATTTGCTTTTACCTTACGATGACTGATGTTGAACATCTTTTCATGTGTCTGTTGGCCATCAGTATGTCTTCTTTGGAAAAATGTTTGTTTTTCAGGTCCTCTGCCTATTTTTTAATGGGATTATTTGATGTTTTGGTGTTGAGTTGTAGAAGTTCTTTATATAGTTTGGATATTAACCCCTTACTGGATATATCATTTGCAAATATCTTCTCCCATTCAGTAGGTGGCCTTTTTGTTTTGTTAATGGTTTCCTTTACTGTGCAAGAGATTTTTCCTTTGATGTACTCCTGATAGTTTAATTTTACTTTTGTTTCCTTTGTCTGAGGAGACATATCTATAAAAATGTTTCTACAGTTGATGTCACAGAAACTGCTGCCCTTGTTTCCTTCTAGGAATTTTATGGTTTCAGGTCTTGCATTTAGATCTTTAATCCACTTTTAGTTTATTTTTGTGTATGATGTAAGAAAGTGGTCCAGTTTTATTCTTTTGCACATGCCTGTCCAGTTTTCCCAGTACCATTTGTTGGAAAGACAATCTTTTCTCCACCGTATATTCTTGCTTCCTTTGCCATAGATGAATTGACCATAAAAGTGTGGATATATTTTTGGGCTCTCTCTTTTATTCCATTGATCTATGTATCTATTTTGTGCCAATACCATACTGTCTTGATGACTACAGCTTTGTAATATAACTTGAAGTCTGGAATTATGAGGCCTCCAGCTTTCTTTTTCTTTTTCAAGATGGCTTTGGCTATTGAGTGTTTTGTGGTTCCACACAAATTTAGGCTTATTTGTTCTAGTTCTGTGAAAAATGCTGTTGATATTTTGCTAGAGATTGTATTAAATCTGTAGCTTGCTTTAGATACTATGGACGTTTTAACACTGTTTGTTTTCCCAATCCATGAGCATAGAATATCTTTTTTTTTACATTTATTTATTTTTGAGAAACAGAGTGAGACAAACTGTGAGCAGGGGAGGGGCAGAGAGAGAAGGAGACATAGAATCTGAAGCAGGTTCCAGGCTCTGAGCAAGCAGTCAGCACAGAGGCTGATGTGGGGCTCGAACCCACAAACTGTGAGATCATGACCTGAGCCAAAGTTGGACGCTCAACCGACTGAGCCACCCAGGTGCCCCTAGAATATCTTTTCACTTGTTTGTGTCATCTTCAATGTCTTTCATCAGTGTTTTACAGTTATCAGAATACAGGTCTTTCATCTCTTTGGTTAAGTTTGTTACTGGGTATCTTAATGTTTTGGGTGCAATTATAAATGGGACTGATTCCTTAATTTCTCTTTCTCCTGCTTCATTATTAGTGTATAGGAATGCTACAGATTTCTGTATATCAATTTTATATTCTGGGACCTTACTGAATTCATTTATTACTTCTAGGGTTTTTTTTTTTTGGTGGATTCATCAGCATTTTCTATACAGTAACATGTTATCAGCAAATAGCGAAAGTTTTATTTTTTCCTTACCAATTTGGATGCCTCTTATTTCTTTTTCTTGTTTGTTGTGGTTAGGACTTCCACTACTACACTGAATAAAAGTGGTGAGAGTGGACGTCCTTGTCTTGTTCCTGATGTTAGAGGATAAGTTCTCAGTTTTTCACCATTGAGTAGGTATGGATTTTTATATGACCTTTATTATATTGAGGTATATTCTCTGTAACCATACTTTGTTGAGGGTTTTTATCATGAATGGATGTTGTATTTTGTCACATGCTCTTTCTGCATCTGTTGGGATGATCATTTGATTTATATCCTTTCTCTTGTTAATGTGCTGTATCCTGTTGATTGGTTTGCAAATAGTTGTATCCTGGAATAAATCCTACTTGATGGTGGTGAATGATTTTTTAACATATTGTTGGGTTCAGTTTGTTAACATTTTGTTGAAGATTTTTGGGTCTATGTTCATCAGAGATATTGTCTTGAAGTTTTCTTTTTTTGAGGTGTCTGGTTTTGGTATCAGGGTAATGCTCACCATGTACAGTGAATTTGAAAGTTTTCCTTCCTCTGCTATTTTTTTGGAATAGTTTGAGAAGAATAGGTATTAAGCCTTCTTTAAATGTTGGGTAGAAATCCCCTGTGAATCCATCTGGTCCTGGATTTTTGATTATTGGGAGTTTTTTGATGACTCATTCAATTTCATTGTTAGTAATCAGTCTATTTGAATTTTCTGTTTCTTCCTGATTCAGTTTTGGAGGTTTATATATGTTTCTAGGAATTTGTCCATTTTTTTCTAGGTTGTTTGACTTGTGGCATATAATTCTTTGTAATATTCTCCTATAATCCTTTGTATTTCTGTGATGTCAGTGTTTATTTCTCCTCCTTCATTTCTCATTTTATTTATTCGAGTCCTCTCTCTCCTTTTTTATGGTTGTGTGTGCATCAGAGTTTTACTAGAAGAATAAAGCTTGCAGAACAAGTTACTCTTGGTAAGAAATAATTACAGTTTTGGACAGAATGCTATAAGCCACGTAATTACAAGGTCAGATGAATTGGTTGCTGCCATAAACTTCTCTTTACAGTACTTCAAGAGAAAGACATTAAAGTAGGAAAGATAGAAACAGTGTGCAGACAATTATTTGAATGGGTTTTAACGTGAGGGAAAAAAATATTCCAAAAATGGGTGGCATTGTTTTACAACAGGAATGTATTAATGACCTTTCTGGCTGTCAAATGTAAAAATATGCTTTTACAGCATGACTAAATAAAACATCTCATGTGAAAACCTCAAATACTATGACACATTTCACTACCCAATCAGTATTTTCATGTGGCTTTCCCCAAGGCATAATAGGACCTTTGCTTTTCACAGATAGTGTATTATCAGACAAAATAATGCAAAACCTAAGCATATATTTAAAACTGTTTTAAAAAGTTACAACTGGAGGAAACATTACAGACAATTTAACCCAAACTTCTCATTTTACAAACAAGAAAAATTGAGGCTGAAAAATTAAATGACTTGCTTAAGGTCACAAGTCATAAACAGTTGTCAGCATGAGGCCTAACCTAGTCAAATCTGGAAAATTACCTTTCTTTGCCTTTGAAACTTCATTTGCTCCACTCTTCCTAGTGGACTCTTTCTCTTTCCTACTCTGTCATTGTCTGCCTATGAGAAGTTTCTCAATACCTTTCTTCTCTGTCCAGAAGTAACTGCATATTAGTTCTGTCTTCCATCCTTGTCCCATATATCACTGGTTATAGGTAGAATTAATATACATTTCCAATGCCACTGAGCCTATCTGATACAATAAACTAGAAATTGAGAGATGCTGATATAGAACACCTTACTTTTTCTACTTTGAGGGGTACATGGAAGTTGGAGGAACATGCATTTTGATAATCACCTTCTGCTCTCTCCTTGTTTTGATGAGTCTGGTTAAAGGTTTATCAATTGTTTATCCTTTCAAAGAACCACACCTGGTTTCATTGATATATTAGTCTCAATTTCATTTATTTCTGCTCGAATCTTTATTATTTCCTTCCTTATACTGGCTTTGGACTTTGTTCTTTTTCTAGCTCCTTTATGTGTAAGGTTAGATCGTTTATATGAGATTTTTCATGATTCTTGAGATAGGCCTGGCACTGCTATACTCTTTCTTCTTAAAGCAGCTTTTCCTGCACCCCAAACATTGTGGATTGTTGTGTCTTCATTTCATTTGTCTCCATGTAGTCTTTATTTTTAAGATTTTTTAATGTTTTATATTTGAGAAAGAGAGAGACAGCATGAGCAGGGGATGGGCAGAGAGACGGAGACAGAATCTGAAGCAGGCTCCAGGCTCTGAGCTGTCAGCACAGAGCCCAATGTGGGGTTGGAACTCTCGATCAGTGAGATCGTGACCTGAGCCAAAGTTGGACGCTCAACAGACTGAACCACCCGGGTGCCCCATGTCTCCATGTACTTTTTTATTTCCTTTTTGATTTCTTGGTTGACCCATTCCTTGTTTGGTAGCATCTTATTTTGCCTCCATGTGTTTGTGTTCTTTCCAGAGTTTTTTCTTGTGGTTGACTTTTTAAGTATGGGACATTAAGCCCAGTGGGTTTTCAAAGCCTAATGTTATGGGAACTTTTTTCTCAGTGCAGGTCCCCTATATCTGGGGTGCTTGCTGTAGAGTCTACTCCTTTCCCTTCTTCATACTTATGGTGTCCCTCCGGTTTGTGGTTAGTGTCTCTGAGAGTTTGGTTCCCGACCACGTCTCTGTCTCTCCTGCCCTTTTGGATATGGTCTCCTCTCTATGATTAACTGTGGAAAGTCCATTTTATCAGTCTTTGGGTCATTTTCTGGGTTAATTGAACTGATGTGGCTGTTATCTAGGTGTGTCCATGAGGCAAGGTGAGCTTAGGATTCTCCTCTGCCATCTTTCCAGAAGTCTCCCCAGTAGGAATTCTTTTCCCACAATTGGCCATTGGAACAATTATTTCAAAAAGAACTATTTATGCATACTTTTGAATAACATATATAATATATAACATTTGTATTTACTAATCAATTGCTGACATTTACTTTTGTGAAGAATATGTACAAAGTATGAGATTTGAGAAAACTTCCATGTCAGTCACCTTCAGCACGTGTGCGCGCGCGCGCGCGCACACACACACACACACACACACAAAGGGTATGTATTGTAAAGTGAAAACTTCTTTGCATGGCATGCATACCCTTTACATTCTGACTATGAATTCTCTAGCAGTTCCTTGTACAATTCCCCCACATGTTTTCTAAGGTTCCATATGCCAGAATTCTTACTCTCCCATGAATATTTCACTCTTATGTTGCTGGTGTAGTCTCTCCACCTCTGATGGTGTGGTGCCTTGTTATCCCCTAGTAAACCATCTAGTAAACTGCTTGTCTCCTTCAAAATTCAGCTCCATTATTGGCTTCCTCAACATTTCCACACCTGGAAAAATAATTGTTCTATTATGGTCCCATCGTAGCTTACATATATCTAAATTTTTTGTGTCTCACTCCCTATGTCTTATGTTGATTCTCTGCTTCAGTCTTAGACTCAGTGGCATGATGGTAAGACATTTGTGTGGCTACACGAGTCCCCTCTACCAATGAAATGTCATTTATTAATAGTAGTCACTTACATCTGCCTATTGCTATGCCTTTTTTTCAAGGTGCTTTGATTTCCATTGTCCGTTTAATCCTCACAATATTTTGGAAGGAGGTTATTATTTCCATTTTGCAAATGAAGTACAAGACACACGGAGATGAGTCACCTAAGAATGCACATGGTAATTTCACACTATCTAACAAAATTACATATGCATTTACCCTTTGACAGCAAGTACACTGCTAGAAATCTATCTCAAGGCAAAAGTGGCAAAAATATAAAATGATCCACAGAACTGCTCTTAATTATAACATTATTTATAATAATAGGAGATTTGAAATAAGCCATTGTTTATCCAGAGGTAACTGAATAACTCTAAGGCATCCACCCAAAGGAGTACATAAAAGGCAAGAGATAGATCCCTATATCCTGTGGAATTGTCTGCCTAGGACATACTATTAAATGCAAGGGGCAGAAGGGTCTATATGATATATTTCATCCAGACGTGTGCTATTTTATTTTTAAAAAGCAACAATGGAAAAATAAACCAACTAATAAAAATGATTACCTATAGGAGAAAAGAAAGGGTACAGAATAGAATAGAAAAAGATAGACTCTGTATTTCTTTGAAACAAATCTATAGTTTTAACTTTGGAAATATGTAAATGGTTTATTTTCTGTTGAAACAAAATTTTAAAAAATCTTACAAATGTAAACATACTAAAAAAGATGTTTTACATATCAAATAGATGTGTTTACATATCATTAACACATAGGAATTATTTTGAGTGACTTTAAAACACAGTATTTTGATACTATGTCTCTATGTTCAAAGGACAAAAAGAACCAAAATTAAACTTAAACTTCCTTCAGAAATATGATTGTTAGAAATAATATGTATATTGGTGTTTAGAATCTGTATTGAGAGCACAATATTGTATAATTGTCATTAGGAACTGAAATTTTCATCACAAGACAAAAGAGATAAAACTATATAATCATAGGAGTTAAATACATTCTCTGTAATCTTACGTGAAATATCACTATGAACTAAGGATTTACATTTCTTGTTTGAAAAATTATAAATTTCTAGCCTCAATCCTCAGAAGAGAGGATGGAAGTAATGATTATCCGTAGCAGCGAAATTGTCATCTTGAAATACCAAATCCTATTAATGAACCAGAGTTCCTCGGAGAAATGGGTGATTTCAGGTCTGAGGCAGGAAATGTACATGATGACATCTAGGATATCTGTACACTAGGCTATCTAGTGCCAGAAAATCTGAGAAGCATTGTCTATTGGGGTCCTGCTAAAGGCACACAGAAGCCAACATGAGGGAAATCCTGCTGTCTAAATTGGAAGAAGAAGTGCAATTCACACATGAACAGGAGAGAATTAATGATAATACTGAGATTAGTCTGGCTCCTTTATTCTGAAAATTTAGTAAATAAAGTGAAGTAACTTGTAGGGGAACATTCTTTTTAGAAGAACTCCAACTAATAAATTCATAAGGAATGTCAGTATTAGGAAATTATGACTGTACCATCTCCAACAAAGTGCTAGATTTAGGCAGCAGTCATTTAAGGCTGCTAAAATTGTTAAGTGAAAGCTCGATGAGGAAATTTAAAATTGATGGGTTAGTCTGAAAACACCTGAGCCTGCTTTTCCATCTTAGCATCACTAGAAACGCGCAGCCAGTCTTCAGGTGGTGCCTGAAGGGATGCAACCGGAAATAATACAGAACTCTTTTTAGCTGATTTTATTTATTTATTTATTTATTTATTTATTTATTTATTTATTTACGTTTATTTATTTTTGAGACAGAGAGAGACAGAGCATGAACAGGGGAGGGGCAGAGAGAGAAGGAGACACAGAATCTGAAACAGGCTCCAGGCTCTGAGCTGTCAGCACAGAGCCTGACGCAGGGCTCGAACTCACGAACCGCGAGATCGTGACCTGAGCCGAAGTTGGACGCTTAACCGACCAAGTCACCCAGGCGCCCCAATACAGAACTCTTGAAATATCCTTGACTACAAAAGGTGGAGAGAGGTAATGAAATCCAGTCATGTGCCCACATCTAACTTGTAGCTGGCAGGAAATACCAAGGATGGAAGAACATGTTAAATGATACCAGGTCCATATAATCCACCGAATCTAGAGCATAGTTAAATCCACGGGGAAAAGATGACCAGCATTCTTTAATAAATTCGTTTCTTTGAGGGAAAAAATGGAATGGAGGAACTGTTCTAAAAGAGACTTCAAGGACATAAAAACCAAATACAATATGTGGGCCATGTTGAACTCTTCCTTTGAACAAATCAGCTATAAAGAGTTTGGAGCAATTGTGGGGATTTGAATAGGGATCAGGTACTGGATGACTTTTAGAAATTATTGTTTCTTTTAGTTGAGTTATAATCATATTTGAGGATATGTTTAAAAGTATTCTTACTAAAAGGGATGAATTTTATTGTATGTAAATTATCTTAATTATTTTTTAAGTCCTAATTTAAAAGGCTATTGTCTGTTAGGCATACATCTGATGCATTCAAGTTGCAACACAATTTTCAAGAAGAAGGGGAAATAAGGGGTGTAGATGAGACGGGCTTGGCAAATTGTTCCTAAATATTGAAGGTGGATCATGGATACATGGGTGTTGAGATGTTAATATACTTTTGTGCATGTTTTTAAACTGTCATGATAACAAAGAGTAGGAAAAGAAGTAAAATAAGGCACATCCTATTAGTAGAATGGCAGCCCAGCACTCCTGAGCCTAATGTTATTTATAGTAACTATCATTAAGAATTGGAGCTAACAGCAGGCAGGGTCATAAAATCTGTAAGACAAGGTACTGCCTTCTAGGACCTTACAAATGGCTTGGGGAGATGAGAATGATCCTCAAACAACTCTAAGGCAAGGCACCTTGCCAGGAGCCTAGAGATACTGATCTGTTTCAGGTGTAAGGCCTTTGGTTATCAGCACTCGTCTTGGGACCCTGGTGCTACAGGCTATGAATGACTCTGGGGGGTGGGGTGGGGGGGAAGGGCATGTCCCATCCCGCTGAAATGCTGGGCAGTTTGGGTGAGTAGAAAAATTGGCCCACGTTTCATATCTGAAAACAATCTACCAAATAGTAACCCTAAGTCTCCATTAGACCCAGTCCAGTCCTCACATGTGTTGTGCTGCAAATTTGAGAAGAGAGACATTTGCTTTGCTTTTCTGTGCTGAGAGCCCAAATGCTTGTGCTCGGCCACCTCCCCCTCAGGAACAGACAACAGAATTTTTTACTGCATAAGCCACACCTTGTTTTAGCAACAACCTGAGGGGCTGAGTATGGTTAGGGGTGACAGTCTTCCAGTGTGTGTGTCCCGGGGCTGTCGTTTGGGTGGGGGTGCTGGTGTAACTGGTGGCGGTGATGCGTGTGTGTTTCTGTGTGTGTTCTGCTATTCTACAAAACTAATGAAAATTCAGTAGACAAATGCTTTTCCATCTCTGACAAAGAATAGGAGCGGTAGCTGTGTGGATGGTGAGGGAACCGGCAGCAGCCCTGGCAACAGGAAAGCAAAAAATTCTGAGGAGCTTCAGAATTAGCTGGACGTAGATGGAGCGGACAGAAGGAGGCTGGACCACTTCAGCTGGTTGTGATAGAAACCTCTCCTAAAGGAAACAAATTGAATACTTGATCTGCTGAGGCAGTAGTAGGGATGTGAAAATAAATTATCACACTGAGAGGGAAAAAAGTTAACCAAACCCTGACTAGGGGTTAGAGATACATGGGCATAGAGACGCTCAAAATGACTCACTCTTCTCAGTGGTTTAGAGACACCACTGTGGTGGTGGTGGTGGTGGTGGTGGTGGTGGTGGTGGGCAGAGAACAGAAAGAAGTTGGAAGAGCTGAATTCCCTGCTCATGAAGGCTTTTAGATTGGAGTATGGGAGCTAAGGTACGAGAAGCAGCTATCTTCCTGAAGTAAGGATCTGTTTAGATATTAACAGAAGCAAAGGAGGAATGGTCTTTTCCATTGTCATATCTCCAGTGTTTCATTTTATTGCAATGATATGTTTTATATTTTAAGAACAAAAATGTCCTATGAACTATAGCTTGAGCATCAGAGAAATTTAAAGCAGCAAGAAAACAGGGGCACTTAGGTGGCTCAGTTGGTTAAGCATCTGACTCTCAATTTTGGCTCAGGTCATGGTCTCACAGTTGGTGAGATCGAGCCCCGTCAGGCTGTGTGCAGATGGCCCAGAGACTGCCGGGGATTCTCTATCTCCCTCTTGTCTCTGCCCCTCCCCTGCATGTTCATATTCATATTCTCTGTCTCTCTCTCTCTCTCAAATAAATAAACCTTTAAAAAAATAAATAAAGCAACAAGAAATCACTTATTTGGGGTAAAATTATCTGGTTAAAGAAAATGTTCTTCCTTCGAAGTTATTCTTCTTCTTGCAGAGCCTGCTTGCAGTACACAGAGCCGGGCTCTGTGTGAGGCTCTAAAGAAACACGTTGTTAACAACAGAATGCCTCTGTGTGAGAGAGGGAGGGAGGGACTCAGACTCAAAGGGTAGCTGGAGAATGTGCCAGATCTCTGGAGTTTTTCCATGATGCAATCATCCCGGGCTGTAATCACCCTTGCTGACCCCCACATCCCACTGTGTTTCTCCTCACTCACGCCACTTTTTGTCAGCACCTTCCTGTTTAGCAGAGATCCCCATTCCTGATACTTTGCGGGGGCTCATTATCTTCCATTTATCTGTGCAGCCCTGCATTTGCCATCTATTAGTCCAGAAACATAAATGATGCAAACCCTTTCCTATCTGGCTGCACCACCTAATTATTCCTCATTTGTTTTTATTCTCTCTCAATTTAGCATCATCTGCAAAGTTGGAAATCATGTTTTCATATCATAATTAGGGCTCTAAGAACCTCAGAGAAATTGCCTGGCAAATATGTGTGCCTTTGCTTTTCATTTTAATGGTGAATTTAAAAGTGAGAAAATAAATTAGGGCTGAAGGAAATAATAGACTGAAATGAAAGTTTCTGGAATATAGATGAGGAAACGTGATGGAGCAACACAGCAAGAGAAACTTCCAGCATTAAAGTGCAAGAGCCAGCCCCTCAAGTAAAGCCATCAAGTAGATCAGCAGTGTTTCCTCTTTCCTGTGATGATGAGATTTACATTTAGATGTTCTGCTCTGGGTTTTGGGGTATGCCAAAGGGTCCACTATTTTGCTAATCGGATAAACACCTTTCCTTTAGTATGCACAAGATTTACTTTTTTATGGGACAGCAATCTGGATGAAATTTGACAGAGGTAAGTGTGCACCTCTACGCCCTTGAAGTTCTTCCAGCTGGACTAAGAATTAAATAGGCCTGAGTTTAACAGGAGAAAGTCAAACTTGGTTTCATATGTATGGGGAATCCACACAGACATCAGATTCCAGAGACAGGAAAAATGACGTGTATATGTCATCTGAAATAAGGAGAAGGGAGTAGTGGTCTGGACTTCAAAGGAAAGGGAAGTAGTTCACAGGAAGATGAAAAAGAGTAAATGTCGGTAAACAAGTGTTTGGTGGGCCTTGCAGAAATAATGGGACATAGAAAATAATTGGATCAAGCAGGTCTTGCTAGGTTCCTCCCTATCTACCATGCCTAGTTGATGTTATAATGCAGTTGTCCGTGGTTAGAGTTGTCTTCTTGGAGCAAGTCCTCTATCTAAATTCTTTGAGACAGTTGAAGGGGGAGATTTCTAAACTTTCTTCCTGAGTCTTCTGGTCCTCAGTTGATTTCAGCTCAAGATAATCTTCATGCTGATGTGGCATATCTTCAGGCCTCCCTGGCCCTTATAGTAATTTAAACAGAGATGGCCACTCGTGAGAGAGAACAGAAATAATCCATAGATCTAAAGGACTGTGGAACAGAGGGTGGGAACATAGCAACTTGGTGAGAAAGTTCTTGAAATTCTTACTGTAATTCCTACAAATTGTCACATCCTTAGTGCAGCCTCTCCCATGAAGCATTTAGCTCTTCATCTTTAAAACTTTCTTCAAGGTTCATTTCCAGGATATTTTGAAGTAGCTTAACCTGGCTCTGTGTCACCTAGAAATGTTTTCCCTGTGTACATGTTGCCTTCTTTATCTTTCCTCCTTTAATAAAAATTTCATCTGCATCCCTGTACTGTAGGATCTGAATGTGTACCTTTAAGCATTTTTGCATGTATTATTTATGCAAGTGTCTGTATGTATATTTTTCCTACCTGCCACGTTAGTTAAAAGTCTCACGGGCCGGGACGATGTATCAGTCATGACACACTAGGTTATGATCTAGTAACAAATAACCCCCACATAGCAGCACCTTAAAAGAGCAATGTTTATCACTCATATTTTATGTTTTTGTAATTCCGCAGGGGGGCTCTCTTCGTATTTTCTCACTGATCCAGGTTGATGGAGCTTTCCAGGTACTTGCTTCCAGAGGGAGGGAAAAAAGAAACTAGAGAACCATGTTCTGGTTTTTAAATTTTCCCCCATATACATGTCAGTTCCGCTGACATTTTATTGGCCAAAGAAACTCACACAGCCATGCCTGAGTTTAACAGTGTAGGACTGTTTTCACTGTCTTATAGGCAGAAGTTCTGAGTATTTGTGAACAAGATTACAGTCTTTTCCAGATGGTGCTTTCTGTCTCTATTATATCTTTTCATACTACTAAGAGTAGTTCTCTGCACACAGTCACCACCAGAGTGCTAAAAAAATACAGCTAACCAGCCAAAGAAATAATTTGGATATTTTTCTTTAAGATATTAGCAGCTATTTGACCCAGAAATCTGCCTGTCAGTTCTTTCTGCCCACTAACATGGCTCTGTGAGATTGTCCTAAACAACATTACAGTTTTGTTCAACTGGTAATAGGCACAGAGTGAAATGAAAAGTCTCCACGTACATGTGACCAAAAGTAGTGACGATTCAATGACATTTGAAATCATTCTTCCCCTCTTCTAAAGAATCAAGCAAAATAATTTTAATAAATTTGGACCATTGTGTAGTTTGGCCTTTGAACATTAATAAAGAAATTATCTCTATTATGTTTTAAAATGATAACACGTTTAGATTATCTTGCCTGTTACTCTATATCCCTGAATGTTTTGTGCCTTGTTCTAGAAAGCCTGGAAATTGAATTCAGCAGTCTAGCCAACATCCTAGCAGAGCTGCTGTCATCAGGAATTATTTTCAAAAAGGGAGAGACTGTTAGGAGAGGGAAAAGGAAAAATACTAAGAATTTACTGGAATGTGTTAGAAAGTCACAGACCAGGCAGAGTACTGAGGACAGTTTGAGGAGCTAATATGATCAGGCAAGACCCGTTTTCAATTGTTACTTGTTTTCGTTGGAAATGGCTTTAATCAGAAGTGGAAAGGATGGGGGATGAGGAGATTAGAAAGAAAAGAATAGAACATCCTTCAGTTTTATTTTGACTTGTTTTAGGATCATTTTTCATTCTTTGATAGTGCTGCATTACTTAATCCTCTAAACATGATGAGCCCAGTATCATAATCGTATGCAGTTCTGCTTAAAACGTTTAAAAGCTCTGGCATGGATAACATAGGAATCTTATTTTGCAAGTGTTGAAAGCAATTCCAGATACTAAGCCCAAAAGTAGAAATGTCAGAAAAGCCTTCTTGTTTACCCCTTGTTCCCTACAAAGTTTCTGTCTCCAGCCTTGTCCCAGCCCCACCACCTCAAGGTCCCCAGAGGGGGCTTGAAAACACAGACTGCGTCTGAAAGTCCATTTCTGCCTTCTTAACTGAAGGCACCTGCAAGGCTTGTGGCAGCCAACATGAGCTCTGAGCACAACAGGGAACCATGTGTCAGAACTGACACCTCCTGCAGCCTCTGCAGCCTTGGCTTTGGGCTGCCGTGCGTGATCACAAACTACGGTGCTGGCCATCAGAGGTTAGCGCCGCTAAGCTGGCCGCTGCTTCCTGTCTTTGGGAGGGAAGGCATGAAAAATGTAGTTTGGTTTAAAAAGTCCTTGCCAGTAGGTAAAAAGCAAATGGATGCTTTCTGGAGAAATGCCAGAACTTGTACGCTTGAAGCCAAGAGTACACACGCACACACGCACACACGCACACACTTTACTATTCCCATACCCCAGATTTGCACTTAATTGTGCTATAGTCATTTGACTTACTGAGGTGTGTGTGAGGTTATTCGAGACTTGAAAGCACAGTCTAAACTTGTCAAAAACATTTTATTTAGAAAGTACTTATTAGCGATGTTCTAGAAGGTTGATCTAATTTCTAAAAATAGACAAATACTTGGCCATATATATAGAAGCACAGAAATGTTAAGATGAAAGTGAGCTTGGCAGTCACATGGTCCAGTCCACCCATTGTACAGACAGAAAACCAAAGTCCAGGAGGTGAAATGACTTGCCAAAGTTTACAAAAATTGGGAGTAATAGAGTCACTAGAGGATCTCAGTACTCCTGACTTCTTGTCCTTATTGTTTCCACAACAGAACACTGGATGTACCTACAACTATCCATTTACTTGGGAAGTAATCTGGGATTCTCTGAGAAGCAATCCTTATTTTAGGGCAATATTAAGAATTTTGAAACAAAAGAGTTCATAAAGACCGTTAGGTCAACCTCAGTGTATATTCTTGAAGTTTCCAGTAGCATCAAGAGGTGAACAAGAAATATATTGATTTGAAGGAAAATTGATCTTTTGTTAAAAAAAAAGTAATGTCAGAGACATTTTTGCAGCTTTATTGAGATTTATTTCATATACCATACAATACACCTATTTAAAGTATACAATTTGGGGGCACCTGGGTGGCTCAGTCGGCTAAGCGTCCGACTTCGGCTCAGGTCATGATCTCACGGTTTGTGAGTTTGAGCCCCGCGTCGGGCTCTGTACTGAGAGCTTGGAGCCTGGAGCCTGCTTCAGATTCTGTGTCTTCCTCTCTCTTTGCCCTTCCCCCACTCATGCTCTATCTCTCTCTGTCTCTCAGAAATAAATAAGTGCAAAAAAAATTTTTTAAGTATACAATTTGTTCGGTTTTAGTACATTCAAAGATTTGGGCAATCATCACAGTTTAATTTTAGAACATTTTCATCACTCCAGAAAGACCTCATACGCATTAGCAGTTACCCCTCATCCCTCACTCCTCCATCCCCTGGCAGCCACTCATCTACTTTCTGTCTCTATGCATTTGCCTATTCTGACACAAGTGATTGAACGACGTGTGTGTGTGTGTGTGTGCACATGTGCATGGATGCGTGTAGAAGGACTCTTCACTCCAGGCCTTGAGCTGGGGCTGCTGTAGAAGAACCAAAAGATATATTATCAAGGCCATTGCCATCCTGGAACTGACAGTGCCAGTAAAGACAGAGGGCAAGCCCGGATCCCCAGGGACAATTAAACTGAGGTGCTAAGTGTGTGCAGAACCAATGTGGGAACTGTCAGAGCAGTCTGGGAGACAGGACAGACCTTGGAACTAGAGAAATTTAGGTACAAACAAAAGCAGATCCAAGTATCCACTGGGCCACCTGCAGGGACAGCGGACCTGACATAGTGTCAAATAAGAGAAAGGGATAAGGGGTATATGTAGTGAAAGCTAGAAAAACACCCTCAGGCAGAGAAATACTATTAAACATTTTTAATATCCCCTTACCCTTATAGCCTACTTTCCAATAAATATTTTATGTAAGAATAATGTTTATCATTACAAAAGGAGTATGTGTGCACCATAGAAAATTAGAGAATATGCATAAGCAAAAAAAAGAAAACAAAGACATTTTGTTTCTAAAACCTAGATTATCACCATTAACCTTTTATTGCGTATCCTTCCAGAATAGGTTCTACCTGTATCTACTTATACATCTATAGCTGTTCTTTACCAAAATTAGATCACAGTGGGGGCGCCTGGGTGGCTCAGTCGGTTAAGCATCCAAGTTTGGCTCAGGCCACGATCTCACAGGTGGTGGGTTCGAGCCCTGTGTCAGGCTCTGTGCTGACAGCTCAGAGCCTGGAGCCTGCTTTGGATTCTGTGTCTCCCTCCCTCTCTGCCCCTCCCCCACTCACACTCTGTCTCTTTGTCTCTCTCAAAAATAAATAAACATTAAAAAAATTAGATCACAGTGGACATGTTTGGTATCTTGCTTTCTTCTTTTAGTAATTTCTACCTAACATGTCAGTAATTTGCTCTCCAATTGTCACCTTAGATCTTGAGACCCACACTGTCATGGATCAAAAGGATCCACATGAAGAACATTGTTGAAAAAAATGGGATTTGGGCATCAAGATTGGGAGTGAATTTTTGAAACCCTTTAAAAATACTGTCATGTTTACCACCACAAAGAAGTTGGTATTTTAAGGATAACATACATCTGATCCCATCCTTGGGAGACTTCGACTCTGGCTGGATCTCCCCCATGTGTCAGGCTGAGTCTCGGTGGTCAGACGTGAAAAGCAGTCCTGATTTCAAGTTTGTTATTCCTAAACTGATGTTCTTTCTAAACAAAAGAGCTAGGTCTTACTGTGTCATGTTGTTTCCTGGTGAGCTGAAGGAGTCCTTGGTTTCCCTCACCACGTTTCTTTGGAGAAATAAAAAAAAAAAAAACTTAAGTTTTCTTTCAACATTATACTAATAGATGTTATTTCCCTTTTGAGCAAATTCTGATAAATAGCTGCAATTTTAAAATTTTAATAAGGTGATCATTTAACCTACAAAAATATCCTCCACATGATTCCAAAAAGCACTTTGTGCCATGTTTTAAGTGATTAGCATAGCAAACATTTATTTGCCATTTTTCTCAGAAACATGCCTGTTAAGTAAACTGAGGCATGCCATTAGAAGCTGTAGATTTTATGAAGAAAAAAAAAAGATGGGGCCGTTTGGAAAAACAAGAGGAACGTAGTAAGGTTACCTTAGGATGTGGCAGGGACATACGCTTCAGGATATAGACAGAATTGAAACACTTGTATGCTCTCTTGCTGGCTTTTTAAACATGGTAAGTATCATTTGTCCGAGTCTCATTTTTCTCATCTGTAAAAGGGATATAAAGATCCACAACTCTCAGCATTTTTGTAAGGAGTAAATGAGAACTTCTGGAAGAAGTGACACAGTGAGTTGACACTGATAAATGGTAATACTACCTCACACTTCCATAATGCTTAATGTGTGCCTGGCACTCTTCTAGATACTTGACATACATTGAGTCATTTAATATGACAGCCCGACAGGCAGGTATTGTCATCACTGTCTCTATTTCACAGATAAGGAAACTGAGGCCAAGAGAAATTATGCAGCTGACCCAGGGTGACACAACTGGTGTGTTGTAGAACTGAGATTTGAACCCAGGAGATAGGACTTCAGAATCAGTGCTCCTAATCATTCTATCACCCCTTACAGTAGTTCTGTTTTTCCTTTTCCTTTTCTTTCTTTCTGTCCTTTTTTTTTTCTGTCAAGTGTAGTCATTTTTTACCTGTTCAATGATTATTTATGGAATGTTTGCACTACCCCTGTGTGAGGTTGTGCGAGGTCCCTGCCCTTGTTAAACTTACCCTATTATTCATCTCAACTGCCTTGCTTTCACTGAACGGTAATTACTTTCCTTTGGTGACCTACATTGGGTACTTTGATGTGGAGATGGCATCATGGGCTTGAGGGTGGGTCTGGCTTTGTAGGCAGGCACCCTGTTTAGTCACATTGAATCCCCCACTCAGAAGGGCCCCACGCTTGGTTTAGTGCTTTGCCGTTGCTGTCTTGAAATTTTTAATAATTTTATCCTTGAACTTGTGTTTTGTTAAGTGAGCCCCAAGGAGACATGTGCAATTTGTGTGCCTCCTGCCCCTTGTTCCTCTGTTCACCCATAGCCTTCAACATGCCACCGTCGACACAGAATTTCAGTGGACCCGTGATGCATGGCGTCCAGTGAGTTTCAAAACAAGTATATGAGAAGTGTGTTAAATGTATGACCACGTAAGCAGGGCAGTGGTGGCTGCTGCCATCCTGGGGAGATCATGCTGTCTGTTCTGAAAGAAACTTATTTTGAACATGCAGAAAGAAGGTAAGCGTGTTCTAAGAAACGTGGAATCAGGGCACCCTATCCTAGCCTTTTTTCTGCTTGCTTCCCTGTTTGGAAACCACCTGTGGTATTGGTATGTGGCATTAGCCGACCATATACATTGAAAGCGATGACATAGAAGAAAGGGGAAGGATACGGTGACCTTTTCCTTCCAGTCCTTCCTTGCTCATCAGTAAGCCAGAGGTAGACAGTATTGGTAAATGTGCTCATATCAAGAAGCAAAACAAAAACAATTGTGTTGTTTTGTGCAGCATTTCCACTGCTCTGATAAAAGCATGCACACGCTATGAAAATGACGTGTGTAATTTTGGTGATTCTGTAAATAAATGCTCCTTTATCTGCATTTAAAACTTCCATTAGTCCATAGAAGAATGAACATTAAAATACATGCTAGTGATTAAAATTTTTAAATTTTGCTTTACTTAGAATAACATTAAACAGAAAATTAAAAACAGCATGACGAGAGAGAGAGAGACCACAGAAGAAAGGAGAAGCTTTATATTTTAATATCTCTAACAGCACTTTTTTCCTGCTTTTTGAACCAGATCTCCCAAGTGTTTATTTTCCACTGGGCCCCACACGTTGCACGTGATGCCGCCTGAGGGTGGAAAATAGCAAGGAACACAGAGGTGAGCTCCTTAGCTAAAATGCATCAGGACACAATTGATTGGAGTGGAGAGAAGGGGATGCGAGCACAGGAATAGAGAACTTTGAAGGCCAGGCTTGAAAGAATACAATTTATTACAAAAAGCCAAGGGGACTAGCAGATTGTTGAGCAAAAGATGTATTTTTTTACGACAAATTATGATACGTACAAATGATGGGGTTTTAAATACTGATCTGATTCTAAATGCAAATGTGCAAGCGAGCCAGCCAGAGAAGCCACTAAATAGGCAAACAAGCAAAGAGCCACCAAAACCACCCCTTAGCTTCTGGAGCCCTGAATAGGGTATAATAAACAGAGGTGAACTGGAGGCTGGGACAATGGGTGAAAGAATCGTGTATTTGACAGAGCCTTCAAAATGTTAGAGTCACTTTAAGATCTAAGAATAAAACCTCAGCAGTGGGTCCTTGAATCTTAGAAGACCCATCATTTCACATTTAGGGACTTTCCTTTAGATGTGGCTATTACCTGAGGTAACCTCTCCTACCAATGTTTTGTCAGAAAGGTCTCTTCTTGGGAGAAAAGCATGCTTACCCTTTTATTATTTTGAGGAGAGTCCACGGGCCCTTCACTGCAGCAAGCCATAGACTTGAAGCTTTGCTCAGAGCTACAGCCCTTGGGCAGAGCATGGTCGGGCTGTATGGCACGAGGCCCTGTGGACAAAAGATAAACACCCAGATATCAACATAATTACCCTGGAGACTAAACGTGTGATGTTTGTTTTCCTGCCTTGTCTGGCCGTCTCCTCCCCTTGTCGCATTCATGCTTGAAGGAACAGATGTTATTCATACTGTAAAAGCAAGCCTCTTGTCCTCCTTGCTCATCAAGCACAACTCCTTTCGCTGGTGCTGGCTCTGTGGGTGATAGGTACATCTGATCGCCTGGCCATTGCTCCAGAATGACTGATGAGCAGTCTCTGGAGATCAGCAACTTTGGGCCACGCTCTGTGTTAACAGGGATGAGGCAGTGCCCATGAGGAGGAAGCGTTTTGTTACGACTGTAGCTTGACTTCCAACCTTGTTCCCTTCCAATTCCCCCTGGCTCTGAACACAGAAGACTCTTTCTTTCCAAAGGCAGCTTTATAAAGAGTGAACTCTCTCTAATTTATTTAGCTTTTCTTGTGCCAATATCCTAATAGTTAGACAGCAACTCCCAGTAAGTGGTTGATTACATCCAAGCAAATACACAGCTGAGCAATTAAGTGCATTCACTTGCACCTTAGCAGACCTGAGGTGGTAGGATTATCTCATGGAAATAATTATGGCTGCTCTGTCCTGCCTTGCTGTTGTTTGGGAAAAATTGGCTCTTGAAATTGGCTTTGGGCCAAGTGGGCTGTTGCCTGGCTGTTTCTGACTGAGAAGTATTTAGATGTATTGTTTTGTTTTGTTTTTTTTAAATTAGGTTTACACGAAATACCATACTGGTCTTTTGCAAAGCAGAGTCATTCCAGCTGAGAACAGGGATCCCCATGCCCAGTATAGACTTGGTAAGTTAGCTGATTTTGTGTATGTAACAGGTATTTTAATTTTCAAAGGATTGTTGGCAAGTATTTCTTTGGGAAACATTAGTCTAGTGGAGAGAACAGCTCAGAAACACAAAAATGGCATATCCCAGCTCTTCCTCTAATTGGATGGGTGACTTTAAGCAACCCATCAAAGTCTTTGTGCCTCAATTTCCCTTACCATTATTGTCCACCTCAGCGGACTGATAGTGGGTACAAATGAACAGTGGCTAAGAAAATGATATATGGACTGTTGAACATCGTGGAGATCATGTAAATGCTTCGCCAACCTGTTGGTGTTAGGTCTTGCCCTGTTGGATCGCTACACCCAGTACAATGAGAATAATTTGTTCACCTAAAGAATTTTGTTCTCAAGGAGTGAAGTGAGATTAGCCAGGACCAGATACTATAATAATAACTATAACTTATATAACAAGAAAATGAGGGTGTGGGAGGGGAGATTAACATTTGTTAAATGCCTCTGTGCCAGTCAATGCACTGTACCTCAGTGAACCTCCACAGTGACTCAACACATTATCTGTTTCGAGATCACCTTCCCGCAGATCTTCTAGGAAGAGACAGCGAATCAGGATAGCTTGAAAATATTTTTGATATGGGGGACGGAATTGGTGATAATAGCTAACATTTCACAAAACAGCATAGTAGAAGCAGGAGCAGTGGGCCTGAGCCCAGAGAGAAACAAACTGGAGACACACCATGCAAGGAATACAGATACAGATTAACTGGAATGGTGGTGTTACAAGAGTTAGTAATAAGGTACATTAATTGTACCTGGGAGCAGTTACCTTTGCTCTTCACTATTATGCAGCTGTGGATGTACTCAGATTTGTAACCTGAATGCAAATTCATTTATTCGTTTTGGTCCAAATAAACTATAAGTATCTGTATTGTTATATCTTCATATTTCTCACGTATCCACACACAGCCCTGCTGTGTCTAATTTCTTTCTTGTGCCACTTGTTCGAGGTAAAAGTGTGCTTGTAGGAACTGGAGAGTTTCTGTAGGGATTGTATTGCTGCCCTGAAGCACACTGTAATCCCTTTGCCCCACCAGGCAGGCTTGTTCTAGGTAAACGCCAGTCTAGAGGGAGGGCAGTAAAAGAAGATTTAATGAGGGATCCAGACTCACTTTGTCTTGGCAAACTCCTGTCTTATAAACCCAGGCCACCTTGTCTATAATGTGATGTTTGCATTAATAGGTGAACCCTTATTATTAGAACTTTTTCTTGATAGTTAATGAACTAATATGTAAGCTGTCTAGCACATGGCAGGTGCTTAAAACAGATGGCCACATGGTCGCCGTTGCCTATATTGTTAGCATGATCCTTCCTTTTTCCTTTCTGAAAATGGATAATCACTAAATTAAAGCAGTCTTTATCAATGTAGATAGTTTTCAAGTACTTCTTGTACTTTTCCATCATTGTTAACTGGGTCAGTAAATGAGCACATGTTAGAAATTTAGAACTCAAACTGACATAGGACTTGAGTGTTTGCCTGGTTCATTTCTAATAACACCTTAAAGCAGTGATGAGGCACCGCGCTCCATTGTTTCAGTCTCACAGCAGCGAAGTGCTTTGACCCTAGTTATGAGATCCCTTCAGCCTGCTATTCCCGCAAGCTGCATTGTAATTGGACCCAGAGTACCACTGTCATTGTGGTGCTTCTTCAAAGATAGACATTGATTACATCTAAGGGGCAAGATACCAGGTGAAGGGACGGAGACATACAGAATCAGATATGAATCCTGCCCTTGGAAAACTTATCATTGAGTAAGGGCAAAACAGCACAAACTCTTAAATACCGTGTCAGGAATGTGCCTGTCTTAAGAGAAGTACAAATAGAGTGGAGTGCCTTTTTACAGAGGGAGGGGATAACTGCAAGCTGGGGAATCGTGGAGAAGGTGGCAGTTAAGTTTGGGGCTGAGGGGAGAGGTACTGCAGTCAGTCTGACAGTCTGAAATGTTAGCATGCGTGTCCCCTGCTGCCCTCACCCCAATTTTTTAACCTCAGTTTTAGGTACAGCATTTCTTACGTGCGCACGCTCATGTGACAGAGTAAAAACCAAGGTTATTGTATGTGCCGGAGTATCCCCACCTATCTGATCTGTCCCTCAAGGACATTAGTTTCTAGAGGAGAGTCCCCAAGGGTGATATACCAGACACCGCCTACAAATATTAACAGGCATTAAGAACAAGATTTTAGGGGCTAACTCATGGTTGTTTTACTATATGCGTCTCAAACAGGCACCCTCCAAGCTCAGCTCATCCCCCAGCTTTCTTTCTCTTAGGCCATTTTATATCCTCAAGTTCTGTAGACAGCCTTGTTCATAATAGTGTGATCGAGTGGAGGAGAGGATGAGCGGGATCGTGAACAAACCTGAGGGAATTCACGAATCCGGAAGGACGTGTGCCTCATGGGTCCCAGGGAGGCAGCCGGCCATCACAGTAGAAGTGACAGGGAGTTGTGTATACACATTTGCGGCATATTTGGTGTTATGAGACCACAGCTACACAGAGTTTCCAGAATGACACTTGAGTGCTCAAGAGTGGCGTGGAGGTTCACGTGGCAGGGGGTGTGCTTAGGTGCAGAGAACCTTAGACGGAGTCAGCATGTGTCCCGAGAAGGGAGTGATCTGTGTTCTCATAGGTGACATGGACAGGAACTGGCACCCAGGCCTGAAAGAGACTTGGGAACACCACCACAAACCTATTGTTAAAATTCTTTTCCTGCCCTTTTTTTCATATTAAAAGTTTTGGGCTACTCCAGCCTGACATTTTTCTCCACAGTGTTCTTGTGTAATTCCTGTGGTCAGCCTTGGCATAACAAGCTCTTCTAACTGCTGATGAAATCAATTTTATCACAACAGGAAGAAGAAAATTGTTCCTTCTTTGCTGTCGTTGCAGAGAGGCAGACGGTACTTTGCATTTTAAAAGTATCCCATAAGTGTTATTTCTGACTCAGGAGTCTCAAAAGACACTTAGACTTAAGAGAATGTTTCTGTGTCCTATGAAGCTTTCTATTAGCTTATGAAAAATTTGTAATTGCAATTCTAATTGTCTTGTTTACAAATCTGATACCTTGCCATTAATATTTAAATTGGATTATCCATTTTACAAAAAGTATGAAAGCATGTTTAGTTTCTTCTTTAGAACAGAAGGGAATTTGTGGCAGCCCACATGGAGATGAAAAAAATGATTGTCGCAGGTTGGGTTCCCTTGGAAATAGAATTTTGGGTGTAGGATGCTCATTAGGACCAGTCCGTGTGGATTGTGGCAGCAAGGAAGGAGACTTGGGTGGATAGAAAGGTTGAGCTATGATGCTAGCCCAACCGGAGCCCCAGCCAACCCCAGGGAGGTTCCTTCTGAGTTGTCCTGAGTTAGCCAGACCTTTGTACTCGTGCATAATCGGTATTTGCAAACGGGCCACCATGTAGTGGTGTGTTGGAGCTAGGTCATCCTGGTTTCTGTGAGCTGACTATCCATTCCCAGGTCCGGATTTAGTGAAGTTAGTCACATGGGTAGCTTGAAATCAGCAATAGAGGGAATATTTGCGTCAAATCAGAATTAATCAGCAAAGGTTATGAATCGGGGTTTGTTTGTTTTATTGGAGAGCCAGTTCTTAAACACTTAACAGAACACCACTGCTACCATGAGAAGGGGTATGGTCTTGAGGGACGCATCTCTCTGAAAGTGAGGCATTCTGGAAGAGGCTGAGAGTGGAAGGTTATATTGTGACAGCACTTGCACAGCTGGGGCTACACAGTGTCCAGATTCTGTTAGTTTTCTATCAAAACAGTTTAGAGAGTCCTTGATTCATTTAAATTCACAAATGATGTCGCAAAATAAAAAAGGATACTGGACAGCGAACAGATAACTGAGTATGGTGAGCCCACACTGAGCTCGGTTATGAGCAGACAAAGGAAATAAAGATAACCTCCTTTGGGGACTTCATGAGGACTGTAGATACCTCTGGGTTATACTTCTAGGTTGTTGGGAATTATGTCACTAAAGAACTATTTTTGTTAGAACATCGCTGAAAAAATATTTTTAGTTGTATGGATTTAGATTTTTGTTGCCTTTATTGTTTTCTTATGGCTTCTAGGAGTTTTGGCATGGGGATGAATTCACAAAAGAGTGCGCCTAACGCTGAACTCAAAGAGTTGAGTTCACTGGGTTAAAATTGCAATGTAAATTGAGAAGAGCAGGTCATTGCTTGTGAAATGAACGGACGCCCTCAGCCCTGCAAATGGACTAGGTTTTGAGCTTTGGTAGGTAGGTAGCCTTTCCTCAGGAACAAGCTGCTGCCACTCCTTTGGAAGATGAATACAGAAATTAAAGTTTGGATGATGGAGAGCTCACGGCAGCAGGGCAAATGTACTTTCTCTTCCAAATGCTTTTCCCCCTTGTCTTGTAGGTTTTGATCTCGTTTTCATTAAGTTTTTTGTTTTAATCCCAGTGTAGTTAACATACAGTGTTATGATAGTTTCAGGTGTACAATATGGTGATTCAACAATTCTATACATTACTCAGTGCTCATCATGATAAGTGTACACTTAATCCCCATCACCTATTTCACCCATCCCCCCCGCCCACCTTCCCTCTGGTAACCGTTAGTTTGTTCTCTATAGTTCAGAGTCTGTTTCTTGGTTTCTGTCTTTATTTGTTTTGTTTCTTCAATTCTCTACATTGGTGAAATCACATGGCGTTTGTCTTTCTCTGACTGGCTTATTTCCCTTAGCATTATACTCTCTGGCTCCATCCAGGTCGTTGCAAATGGCAAGATTTCATTCTTTTTCATGGCTGAATAAATTAGTGTTTTTGTATTCTTTGGGTAAATAATCAGTAGTGTAATGGTAGGGTAGTTCTATTTTTAAATTTTTGAGGAACCTCCATACTGTTTTCCACAGTGGCCGCCCCAGTTTGCATTTCCACCAACAGTGCATGGGGGTTCCTTTCCCTCCACGTCATCACCAACACATGTTGTTTCTTGTGCTTTTGATTTTAGCCATTCTGACAGGTGTGAGATGATATCTCATTGTTTTTTGGGATTTTCTGTTTTTGTTTTTGTTTTTTTTTTTTTGAGATAGAGAGAGAGCTTCCGTGTGCTCTAGCTGGTGAGGGGCAGAGGGAGAGGGAGAGAAAGAAACTTAAGCAAGCTCCACACCCAGTGTGGAGCCTGATGCAGGGCTCAATCTTATGATTGTGAAATCATGACCTGAGCTGAAATCAACAGTCTGATGCTTAACTGACAGAGCCACCCAGGTACCCCTCACTGTAGTTATTTGTTTGTTTTTAAAGTTCATTTATTTTTGAGAGAGAGAGAAAGCACAAGCGAGAGAGGGGCAGAGAGAGAGTGGGAGACAGAATCCGAAGCAGGCTCTGCACTGTCAGCGCAAAGCCCAATGTGGGGCTCGAGCCTATGGACTGTGAGATCATGACCTGAGCCAAAGTTGGACACTCAGCCGACTGAGCCACCAAGGTGGCCCCTGTCATTGTGAATTTTGATTTGCATTTCCCTGATGATCAGTTATGTTGAACATCTTTTCATGTGTCTCTTGACCATGTGTATGTCTTCTTTGGAGATATGTCTGTTTATGTCCTGTGCCCATTTTTAGTTGTATTATTTGTTTTTGGAATGTTGAGTTGTCCTTTATATATTTTGGATACTATCCCTTTATAGGATGTCATCTGAAAATATCTTGTTCTATTTAGTAGGTGTTCTTTTAGCTTTGTTGATTATTTCCTTCACTGTGTAGAAGCTTTTTATTTTGATGTATTCCCAACAGTTTACTTTTCCTTTTATTTCTCTGGCCTCAAGAGACATATTAAAAAAAAATATTGCTATGGCCAATGTCAGAAGCATTACTGCCTGTGCTCTCTTCTAATATTCTTATGTTTTCAGGTCTCACATTGAAATCCTTAATACGTTTTGGGTTTGTTTTTGTGTATGGTCTAAGAAAGTGGTCCAGTTTCATTCTTTTGTATGTAGCTGTCTAGTTTTCCCAACACCATTTGTTGAAGAGACTTTTTCCCATTGCATATTCTTGTCTCTTTTGTGGAAGACTAATTGGCCATATAATCATGGGTTTGCTTCTGGGCTTTCTTTCCTGTTCCATGGATCGACATGTCTGGTGTTTTTTTTGTTTGTTTGTTTGTTTGTTTTGTTTGTTTGTTTGTTTTTGCCAGTACCATACTGTTCGGGTGAGTAGAGATTTGTAGTATAACTTGGAATCTGGAATTGTGATACCTCCAGCTTTGTTCTTCTCTTTCAAGATTGCCTTGGCTATTCGGGGTCTTTTGTGGTTCCACACCAGTTTTAGGGTTATTTGTTCTAGTTCTTTGAAAAATGCTGTTGGTATTTTGATAGGGATTGGATTAAATCTGTGCTTTCTGTAATATGGACATTTTAACAGTATTTGTTCTTCCAATCCATGAGCATGGACCATGTCTCCATTTGTTTATGTTGTTTTCAATTTCTTTTATCCATGTTTTATGGTTTTCAGAGGATGGGTCTTTCTCTTCCTTGGTTAAGTGTATTCCTAGGTATTTTATTATTTTTGGTGTCATTGTAAATTGGATTGAGTTTTAAGAAACCACATTGTTGGCAGGGTACAAGAATATGAGAATACAGCACCGAAATGGATGTGATTGACACACAGCACACAACTGCGAAGGCATGCACTCTCTGTTAACATTTTCAGTAATCGAGTAAATATGCTCTCATGCCACAATTGTGAGCCTTTATGCACACTTTCAAGATGGTTGCTTGGGGTTTAGACTTCAGTTAGTGATCTCATGGTAGGACAAATTTAACCCATTCTGTATGGGGTAAATATAATGTAAACTTAAGCTTAACCCCATGGTATAGGCAGCTGACATCAATGCACTCTGGTAAGATCTAAATCATAGTTTCCAAACCCTTGATTTGATATCTTATCTCTAATCATTTGGCATCATGAGTAATTTGTGATTTCACCAGTAGGATCTCTGCTGTTACATCTTGGGAATTGACCTGATACCTTAATTTTTAAAAGAGCTGCCTATCAGTATTCCAGTTCCTGGGAGCACTTGGCTTCCAGGTGAACATTGAAGTTTCCGAAGAGTGTTTTTACAGTTTTTTTATTGGCAGTCTTGAAAACAGGTTTTCTAATGTCCAATAATAGTAATTGCCTTTTGAAGTAATTATGTGGTAGGCACTGTTTCTATGCATTTTTTACATCAACCCTTTTATTCTTATAACAGACCTATGAAGGTAGGTACTATTAATATCTTCCCCGTTACATATAGAAGGATTTTGCCAAAAGTCACACGGCTAATGAATAACGCAGCCAGATTTTAAGTCCCTGAGTTGTTCTTCAGAGGTCACGCTCTTCACTACTATGCTATACTATATCTCAACATAAATTTACTTCATAAACTACATCGCTTTATTTCATCTTTTGTGTGTCACAGGAACCCAGCAGAGTTCCCCTGCCTGAAATTATACAATGAGTTAATGAAAGGACTATGACTGAAACTCAGAATCTAGTTATCACATAGCTAAGCTATCTTGCCTCCTGTGCCATTGAAGGAAGTTCATCCACAGAGAGATTATTATCATGTGAGATGTTACTCTTCAGTTATTTTGCTCTTCTCATTGAAGAATTTTAATGTGCCAATGCGATTGTCTTTCCTTGCTGGATTGTTGAAAGAACTAGGGAAAAGGTGGAGTATACCTGGCAGTGTTTCCCCAACTTTATTTTTTTTTAAGATTTTATTTCTAAGGAATCTCTAGCCCCAACATGGAGCTTGTACTCACAACCCCAAGATCAAGAGTCACAAGCTCCACTGACTGAGACGGCCAGGCACCCCGTTTCTCCCAACTTTAATATGAAAATTAGTCAGCTGGGGATCTTACTAAAATGGAAATGCTGATTCCGTTGACTGGGGTGGGACCAGATGTTCTGCATTTCTACCAAGTTCCCAGTGGGTGGGGATGCTGTGGCTCTCCAGACCACATGTTGGGTAGCAAGGGTCCAGGGTAGAAGAACTCCCCTAGAGGTTAATAATGATACATGTTGGGAATAAAGGGAAGATTACACCAGGGAACTAACAGACAACTGCACAAAAACAGGATGGAGGAAAAATAAGTTAGGGGAAGTACAAATGAAGAAACATTTAATGCATTTGGTTTACTTCCAGTACAGCGTGAGGGAACGTGACCACTAAAATATGTGAGATGAGAGATGTCGGCACATTGCACTTGGAGTAATGTATATGGTTCTGGCTAATAAATATGTGAGTGTAAATGTCCTATTCCCAACCCTAAGGTTCTACAATTATAATAGTAATGGCAGGCATAATGTTTTTCACATGCTCTAAACAGGAAAGCTTAACAACTCACCATTAACTTTCCATTATCTGCTCATACCTAACCTTTGTGGATGGTCCTTCAGAAACTCATTTATCCTTCATTATGCTTTGGCTTGCTTTCCTCTGCTATCAGTTTGTGTGTGTCTTGAGATTATTAATTAGTTTGATATCATCTTAAACACATGGAGTAAAGAATACTTCAAAGTCAAATTATATAATTAGCAGCCACTTGAAATTTATATACGGGGTGTGTGTATGTGTGTATATAAAATTTCTGCTGTAAAGAGATACAGGTGAATACTGTGAAGCCCTTTAACAACTCCTGAGCCACTAACCAAGGCCTTCAGATCTGTCTATGCTGGATTGAATGAGCAAAGATATGTATTTGATTTATTAAAATTCTTACATAAATTTAACTGAACTCTGTGGAAAAATACTCTATCCTTAAGAATGAAAATTCTCAAATCAGATGTTGTGACAAGTTAGATCATTTGGGAAATGAGGGATTGAATGGATAAAGAAGCCAAATTTCCCAGACACACCCAAATTTGACAGCTCACCTGTATTGAGCTGTCATTCAAAATGTTAACTGAGAAAAGCAATTAACACTTCACCTGTATGGGCTAACATGTTTATTCATTAGTAAGGTTAAAAACCATTTTGTATTTTATGGAAGATTTATGCAAATAATAGAAAGCAATTAAGATGTTTCTTGCCCAGATGTCACCATCAATTACAAGACAGAGTCCTATAGATTGAAGATGAGCATGGGGCTGACTTAGAGAAGAGTTGAAAAATACAATCAAGTGTACATATGATATACAAGTTTGAGGATTAAAAAAAAAAAACTAAACTCTAATCTGTCTGAAATGTCTGAAGAAGGCTACTTGACCACTTTGAGATAAGGTAAAGAATGTCAGAATGAGCTGGAAGAATAGCTACAGAAATAAGGCAAGCCAAGAGGTTGACAGCAAGAACCTTCAAGTAAATTTGAATGAGGCCTGGGTAAAGAAAGACATCGAGAAGCAGTGGAACGGAACCACTGAAGTGCAAAGATAGGAAAGGAAAATGTGTAAAGGAGAGCTTCAGGTACCCATGGCATGAGAGATTTCAAGAACCCTTGAAACAGGGAAGATAAGTCCCTGTTTCTACAACCACAGCTTACAGAAAAGCTCAGGATGGTTATCTGACAAGTGCCTGAAGTAGCCAAGGGGATGGAGAGAAGCACTTAGGGAAGGAGGGCCTACAACCATGCTGGGTCCAAGTCCAAGTGCAATTAAAAGCAAACAAAATAAAATCCACTCCCTGAAGTTGGCCCCCCCCCTTTTTTTTTTGCCTTTTAACGTCCAAAAATATTAGATGAAATCACACAACCATGCCTGTCTCCATTTTCCAAGAAAGTTATTTATTCACAAAATGTTTTTCTCACTTTCACATCTAATTGATAACATCCTACGCTCTTTTCCTTGGTATTTATATTTTCATATTAGTGTGTCTGAATATTCATCTAGTTTGCCATTGGGAGCAGTTGAGAATGATTCTGTGAGTTCCCAGATTTGATATTGTTTTGCTTTTTCTGGGAAATGCCAAATGTTGTGTTCTAACTCATGAAATGAACTTCGTGAGCACAGATTAGTTATGTTTAGGTCTCTGGTTCTCATCTCTTGCTATATATTTGAATCAACTGGGGAGTATTTTATGGATGCCTAGGTCTCCTCACTGATAAATTTTCATTTTATTACTGTGGGGTGATGCTGGGGCTTTGGCACTTTGAGAAAACTCTGCAAATGATTTTAATGTGCAGTCAGAGTTGAGAACCACTGGTTTAGTTATCAGAGGCAGAATATCAAATAATGGCATAATATATTATTTGTCAGAAAGGAAAAGATTAAAATTTTAGATATAAACTATTCATACCATGCCAGTGTTAATGTCAGCAATGGGAAAGTTCAAAGAAAATGGTAATAATCACAAGTAGTGCTGGTGCTCAGAGCAAATCCTCATTAGGAGAAATGCGGATTTAACTTTTTTTTTTTTTTTATAAATCTCACTGATAATTTTTAAAGATTTATTTTTTTAATATGATCAGCTAAGGAAAAGGAAACTAAAATATCCTCTTATTAATTAACATATTTCATTAACAGTAGGGAGAAAAGAGATGAATGATTGTTTCCTCTCTAACAAATTGTATTTCCTGTCACCGTGAAGTGTGATTCTATTAGGCCAGCCCAGCAGAACTTTCTTAATTCTAATAAACACTATGCCAGTAATTCATATAATCTGCCACCAGGTGGATGATGATGCCCTGATTGTGACCTCATCATGTAAAGCAGGGGCCGACAAAGTATTTCTTTGAAGAACCAGACAGTAAATATTTGAGACTTTGTGGGCCATACAGTCTATTGCAACTACTCAACCTTGCCATTGCAGCCATGGACAATGTATAAACAATACACTTTATTTACAAAAGCACGGGGTGGGCCACATTTGTCCTCTTGGTCATAGTTTTCCATCCCCTACTATAAATGGGTAAACCTTTAAAAATTGGTATGCTAAATTCACACATGAATCATTTCTTTTCTATCAAAAAATATAATTCCATGAACATATAAGATATGGTGCTTAAACATCACAACAAACTATAGAACAACATTAAAGAAATATGAAACTCTAGGGGCATTTTTTCTGATTAACTTTTGACTACTTTCACTGTTGCTTAGTTTCTATTCTTTTTCCAGATTAAAGTAAAAGTTGTATTTCTCAGTTAGCCTAGAACATTTTAAAAGCCAGAATCCTGTTTGTTATACAGGTACAGGCAGCAGTGGTTTTTAGTTCTTACATTTTAGGGCTTTAGAATTCTTGGCCTTGCCTGTTTTCTCTTTCCCTGTCTTTAACTGCCTGTTTGCAGTTACCACAGAGAAGATATTACGTTTCCTTATTGCTCCCAGTAGCTTTTGGTTCACCTCCTTTGACTCCCATTTGTTTGTCCTGCCCTATGGCAAAATCATCAGGAAAGAAAAAAAATCGCATTGTGGAACCATGAGTTTGCATAAATATCCTACAACCCTTTCTCCAACTCAAGTTTTCCCTGGAACCTACCTTTGTAAACTGAGTAGAGGCCCAGGACCCTCACCACCCTAAACTCATTGTGACAGTGAGAAGGTGGGTTACTGAAATCCCAAACAAGTTTGACTGGAGGACAAGTATGATCTCTTTGAATGGAGATCATGGCGGTGAAGGGATGGCGGTCCTCATGAGGAAGAACCTGGGTCAAAATGGTCTATCGGCTGGAAAATAGAAATGATGCCAGGGCAGCTCTAGATGGAAAGGGCCTGAGAGGGTGGCTCTGCCCCCTGGTTTGCTGGAGTATCAGGCATGAACCTACATGTAAATGCTTCCTAAGTCCTTCCTCCCAAAGGCATGAATATAATGGAGAGAGAGAGAGAGCGTGTGCATGTGCACCCCACATGCGTGGCAGTCAGCCATTAGACCTGACAGGTGTGGAAAGCTCAGATTAAGAATCAGAACCCAGGAGAGCAAGAGACATCTCTGTGTTCAAAGCCAGTGTTCAGAATCAGAGCAGGTGAGTTACACACCAGCCAAAGACAGTGAATGACAGAAGATGGCTGCAGACAAAATGCCCACCCTAGTTAATGCATAAAAGCCATGTAAACATTCTCCCCTCCACTTCTAGAATTTAGCTACCATTTCAGGGAAAGAGGAAAGAAGGGACAAAACTCTAAATTGGCTTAAAAATATTGAAATGACTCAGTTACTCTGAATGTCTAATATTAAATTGTTGCCACTAGGTGTAATAGAGGTTTGAGATTAAAAAATAACTTTAATTTTAGTAAATTATATGAGAATGTCACAATTTGTACCCTTAATGTTTGTAACTATGAAATTTGTTCCTGCTACCCATGCCTGAGGAGACTGGAAGGACTGGAGTTGGAAGGACCCACATAAAAAATGAAGAAAACCAACTCCCAAGTCAGTGTGATATATGTGTAGCCCAGCATAGTGATCCTGGCCTAAACACAACCATTCTCTACTTTTCTGCCCTCATTCTTTCCAGCGGGATTTGTTGGTAGATCTCTTGTAGTGAAGCATGCTCTTGTATAGTCTCCATCACCCAGTAAATTTACCCAGAGTTACAGAGACAAGTATACACAGCTGATAAGAAGTGTCTTGGGGGCACCTGGGTGGCTCAATCGGTTGGGTGTCCGAGTTCAGCTCAGGTCATAATCTCAGAGTCCGTGAGTTTGAGCCCCACATCGGGCTCTGTGCTGACAGCTCAGAGCCTGGAGCCTGCTTCGGATTCAGTGTGTCCCTCTCTCTCTTCCCCTCCCCTACTCGATCTCTCTCTCTCTCTCTCTCTTTCTCTCTCTCAAAAATAAATAAAAACATTAAAAAAAGAAGTATCTTGGAAAGGAATCTGAAGGAATCTGCTTGGGGTGGGGGGACAAATCCAGGTGAGGCTGCTCAGCCTCTTGACAGTGGCACAGGCCTGGCTTGCAATAAAGGGACTCTTGATCACTCTAATTCTAAGGCAGGAGTCACAAGTGTATAGTGAGAACATCTAAGGTACCACATTCCCAAATAGTCATAGAGCAGAGACCCCTCCTTGGAAAAGTCACTGAAAAATAGCTCAACACTTAGACATGGCCCAAGAGATTAACTCAGATGATACAAGCCAATCGGAAGACCTCAGAGACTTGGCTTTCTCAAATGGGTCACAGAGATTGCTGTTTCCAGTTAAGAAACAAAACAAAAAAAAAGCCTACCCCAGATTTTCTTCTCCAAATCTTATCCCCCAGACCTTAAGCCCTGCACTGGATCAATTTCCTGCTAGGCAGGACAACTTTGACACAGGGCTCATTCTTTGGGCCCAGAGTCTTGACTTTTGAACAATACGTGTTGGGTTTTTCTTTCAGGTGTGCAGTGTAATAATTAATATTTGTATATATTGCAAAATGACCACCACAGTAATGCCAGTTAGCATCTATCACTATGCATAATTACCAATTGTTTTCTTTGTGATGAGAACATTAAAGATCTACTCTCCTAACTACTTTCAAATGTGCAGGACAGCATTATTAATGACAGTCACCGTGCTGTAAATTACATCCCCATGACTTAATCATTTTCTAACTGTATATTTGTGCTTTTTGACACCTTTCACCCATTTCACCCTCATCCCCCACATTAGGCAACCACCAGTCTGTTCTCTATGTCCATGAGCCCAGTTGTTTGTTTTGTTTTCTTGTTTGCTTTTTATTTATTATTTTTCTAATGTTTATTTTTGAGACAGAGAATGAGAGAGAAAGAGAAAGTAGGGAAGGGCAGAGAGAGGTAGAGACCCAGAATCCGAAGCAGGCTCCAGGCTCTGAGCTGTCAGCACAGAGCATGACACAGAGCTCAAACCCACAGGCAGTGAGATCATGACCTGAGCCAAAGTCGGACACTTAACTGACTGAGCCACCCAGGTGCTCCTATTTACTTTTTAAATATATAACATATAAATGAAGTCATATGGTGTTTATCTTTTTCCTATCAGACTTATTTCACTTAATACAATGCCTTCAGTGTCCATCCATGTTGTCACAAATGGCAAGATTTCATTCATTTTATGGCTGAATAATATTCCATTCTTTATATAGACCACATTATGTTTATCCATTCATCCACCAGTAGACACTTAGGTTGTTTCCATGTCTTGGCTATTGTAAATAATGCTTCAGTGAACATAGGGGTATAGATAGCTTTTTGAATTAGTGTTTTTGTTTTCTTCAGATAAATACCCAGAAGTAGAATTGCTGGATCATATGGTAGTTCTATTAGTTTTTTTTTTTTTCATAATGGTTGCACTAATTTATATTCCTTTTTTTTTGCACTAATTTATATTTCCACCATCATGCACAAGGGTTTCCTTTTCTCCAAAGCCTTACCAGCACTTGTTATTTCTTGTCTTTTTGATGATAGCTGTTCTAACAGGTGTGAGGTGATATCTCATTGTGGTTTTGGTTTGAATTTCCCTGATGCTTAGTGATGGTGAGCACCATTCCATGTACCTGTTGGTCATCTGTATGTCTTCTTTGGAAAAATGTCTATTTAGATTT
The DNA here is from genome assembly GCF_027475565.1 of Acinonyx jubatus. Lineage (NCBI taxonomy): Eukaryota > Metazoa > Chordata > Mammalia > Carnivora > Felidae > Acinonyx > Acinonyx jubatus. The sequence goes on along the minus strand of NC_069389.1, from coordinate 18,578,428 downwards.
TCTGCCCATTTTTTAATTGGATTGGTTTTGTATTTTTGTTATTAACTTGTATGAGTTCTTTGTATATTTTAAATATCAGCCCCTTATCAGATATATTATTTGCAAATATTTTCTCCCATTCACTAGGTTGCCTTTTCATTTTGTTGATGGTTTCCTCTGGCAGGCAGAAGCTTTTAGTTTGATGTAATCCTACTGGTTTATTTGCTTTTGCTGCCTTTGCTTTTGGTGTCAAATTTAAGAATCATCATAAAGACCATTGTGAAGTAGCTTAGTGCCTTTGTTTTATTCTAGGAGTTTTATGGTTTGTGGTCATACATTCAAGCGTTTAATCCATTTTTAGTTTGTTTTGTGTATAATATAAAATAGTAGTCTAGTTTCATTCTTTTGCATGTGACTATCCAGTTTTCCCAGCACCATTTGTTGAATAATGTCTTTTCCCCATTGTATATTCTGGATTCCTTTGTCATAAATTAACTGACTATATATGTGTGAGTTAATTTCTGGGCTCTCAGTTCTGTTCAGTTACTCTATTTGTCTGTTTTCATGCCACATACCATGCTGTTTTGACTACTGTAGCTTAGTAGTATAGTTTGGAATCTGGGATCTTGATGCCTCAAGCTTTGTTCTTCTTTCTCAATATTGCTTTGGCCATTTGGGGTCTTTTGCGGTTCCACACGAATTTTAGGATTGTTCTATTTCTGTGAAAAGTGTGAAAATTGGAATTTTCATAAGGATTGCACTGGATCTGTATATTGCTTTGGGTAGTATGGGCATTTTAACAATATGGACTTCCAGTCCGTGAGCATGGAATATCTTTCCACTTATTTGTGTCTTCTTCAATTTCTCTCATCAGTGTCTTACAGTTTTCAATGCATAGGTTTTTCACCTCCTTGGTGAAATTTATTCCTAGCTATTTTATTCTTTTTGGTACAACTATAAATGAGAATGGTTTATTAATTCCTCTTTCAGGTAGTATGTTCTTAATGTATATAAATGCAACAGATTTCTGTATAGTGGTTTTGTATCTTGGAGCTTTACTGAAATTGCTGATTAGTTATGATGGGTTTTTTTTGTTGACTCTGACATTTTCTATATATAAAATCACATCAGAAGATTTTATTTCTTCCTTTCTGAAATGGATGCCTTTTATTTCTTTGTCTTGCCTAATTTCTCCAGTTAGGACTTCCAATACCATATTAAATAAGAGTAGTGAGAATGGGTATCCTTGTTTTGTTCCTGATCTTGGAGGAAAAGCTTTCAGTGTTTCTCCGTTAAGTATAATGTTAGCTGTGGGTTTGTTGTATATGGCCTTTAATATGTTGAAGTATGTTCCCCTTATACCCAGTCTGTTAAAGGCTTTTATCATAAAAGGATGCTGTATTTTGTCCATTAGTTTTTCTGTGTCCATTGAGATAATTATGTGATTTTTATCTTTCATTTTATTGATGTGATGTTATATTTACTCATCTGCATATATTGAACTCTCCTCACATCCCAGGGATAAATCCCATTTGGCCATGACATATAATCCTTTTAATGTGTTCTTGACTTCGGTTTGCTAACATTGTGTTAAGGATTTTTGCATCTTTGTGCATTAGGGATATTGGACTATAATTTTCTTTTCTTGTGGCATTGTTGTCTGGTTTGGGTATCAGGGTAAAATGAGTTTGGAAGAGTTCTATTTTTTGGAAGTCTGAGTGTAATTGATATTAATTCTTCTTTGAACATTTGTGTTTTTGTCACCCCTGTACAATTATCTGCATAATATATTTTTAATGGATGCTTTTTAATACATAGCCCCATGCTAAGAAATAATATCTATTGTCACAGTTTTGACATGCTGGTTATATTTTTCTACTATCCCTTAGAACAAATGCCCACCAATTAAAAATGTTTGTCCATCTACTATCTGGAATCAACACATACTAGGTAACATGATATTATGGCACAAGTTGTAGTTGAGAGTGTTTTGAGAAAGAAAAGTGTTGCCTACCCCTATTCCATACCATTTTTTTTGTTTCACTTCATCTTTTTCCTATTTTCAGTTCAAAAGGACATATATCTAATGACATTTAAATTGTTGTACTTTGAATAAAGCAAATTATTCTCTTTAATGTGGGTGAGCCTCATCCAATCACTTGAGAGCCTGAATAGAACAAAAGCCTGACCTCCCCTGAGCAAGAGAAAATTCTGCAGCAGCCTACAAATTTAGACTGCAACATTAGCTCCTCCCAGCTCTCCAGGCTGCCAGACTCTGCCATCAGATTTCAGACTTGCCAAACCTCCACAATTAATGAGCCAGTTGTTTTAAAAATACACACACACACACACGCACACCTATTGATTCTTTTTCTCTAGAGAACCCTAATACAGTTAATTTATGGGAAAAGTTAATTAATTTTACATTATACCAATCAGTTAATAAACAAGCACCATTTGAGGGCCTACTTGAGCTTTACATGATATAAAAAATATACATAAGATCTAATACAGCCCCTGTCCTCTTTCTCTTACCATGACAGGCCTGATGATTATGGCGATGAGAGGGGCTGAAGTGGGGGACATTGTAAAAGTCGGCAACTAAAGGCATTTTCCATAAGTTGTAGGAGTTTGTTCTGGAAGTGGATTCCTTTGAATCAGAAAAGTTCAGGATGAGGCAAGATGCATGACATCAGCAAAACTTTTAGGATTCTGTGAACTATGCTTGTCTTTGAATATTCTGCATTATTTTGGGACTGCAAAATGCAGGACTCCTGAAAAAGAAGCTCTAGGTCAAGAAATAGGCAAAAGGAAAACTGGCAGGAGTTAAATTCTGCAGCAAAAAGTGTGGATTTTATTCTCTGACCAGGAAGAATGCAGAAGGTTTAGGGTTGGCTTGTCTTCCTCCCTCCCTCCCTCACTCCCTCTCAGCCGCCCTCTCCCTCCCTCATTCACACCAGTACAAGAGTGAGAGAAAAAGAGAGAGGAGAGAAAAGCTGACAGGGATATTGGAGTTCAGCTCAAATCCACAGATGCTGGGCTAGTGGGTAGGACACCAGGGCTTGGTATCAAAGTCTCGGTTACCTTATTCAACCCAGGGCACAGAGTAGATGGGGGCAGTGCAGTCTCTAATGGGATGAGCAGAAAGACCTCTGTTGAAAGGCACAGTGAGTCCCAGCTTTAAACACTGTGGCATAGCTCTGGACTCCCCAGAGAAAAAGACAGCCAACAAATCTACCCTGCAAAGAGCATTTAGGTTTTCTGAGACACAGCTCACAAATGCCTCTGAGGCAGAGAGAGCGAAGCGTGAACAGCACCAAATCCCATCACTCCCCTGCACAAAAGCAGAGCAAAGGCACTCTTTTCACGTGGCAGGGTGGGGCTTCCCCTGCTCCAAAACAGGACTTTCTGATAGAAAGGTCAGCAGCGTGCAGAGCTTGTCTCTACCCTGGTGGGAAGACTTTGCCTTGACTGAAGGCTTCTAATTGGTTGCTGATGAGTCACAGATGCCGGAGTCCACAGGCAGAAGCATCTGATTGGCCATCCCTCTGTTTCAGCATTCCCAGCCCCTGGGTCGTGATGAATGGTGCAGAGGGAGCTATCATTCGCATCAGTTAAGATGAGGAGAAGGGGTGAGGGGAGGTACCTTCACCCACACACCTAAGCGAATAGCTATTTCTGCTGCTTGTTAGAGGCTGCCTTCAAAAAAGGAGTTCGGTAGATAGGAAACTTCTGAATGCTACGTAAATGTCAACTGTTTTGTTGTTGCTTTTCCTCTACTTACATCAGTGAGAGGAGAGTTACAAGCAGCAGGACAAATACGTGGCCAGTCGTGACGAAAAGCTCCAGGAGGACTCTAGCCAACAGAAAGGCTGGGGAATAGGAAATAGAGCCTCTGGGACCCAGTTCTAATCTTAGCCTGGTTTTGACGCCTGTCTCAGAACCTGCAGGAGTCATCTACAAGATAGATTTTCTTTTTCTTTCTCTCTCATCTCAGTGCTGTTTATTTCCATAGGCCTTAAGACCTGAGCCCTCAGACCACACAGCAAACTTTCATACATAAATTGCATCCCAAATGTTTAATTGCTAGCTCGTAAGAAAGATAATTAGTACATGTACAGGGCTTCACATGCAGTATTCATTTTCTATTCGTGGCCACGGTGCAAGTAAATGTTATCCCTATTTATAAGATAAAGAGCTGAAAGTCAGAATGTTAAGTAATTTGCACAAAGTTGTTGAGAAAGTGGGGGAGCCTGTGGGAACCCCAGAACCTGTCTAATGTTGGTGACAACACAAGAAAGTAATAACCGACCCCCCCCCCCCATGGTCAGAGAGCCAAGCACTCTGGGTTCTCATTCGTGAATTATTGAATATAGACTTGTTTATCAAACATTTATCAAGCCTTCTGCATGCAAGGCCTCGTGTGTCCTAGAGTTACAAAAATAATTGAGGTGCGGATTTTGGCCTCAAGATGCTCATAGTCCAGTGAGGGAAAGGGCCAGTACATGTGGTAGGATAAAGATCGGCTATTCCCAGTGTAACACGGGAGTCCGACGGGAGGGCGGTGGGTAGCAGGTCACCAGCTGTGGAGTTCAGAGTTTTCAAATCATTTAACTTTTGTGGATCCTAGCTTTACCATCTTCTGTTGACACGTTTGGCCCAGGCAGAGTCCCCTAACATGGTGTCCATGGATAATTATCAGGGATACTTGGAGCCTTCTGAAAATGTCTATAAATTTGGTGTCGGAATGTGCATTCTTAGATGAGGAAGGACCGGGTTCTGAAAGTGTATCTTGATCCACAAAAAGCTAAAATCTCTGTTGAAGGCTCTAATCCCTGAGTTGTTCTACCTTTCACATTTTAGGTATTTCACTAAATATCAAGCCAAGAGAGATAGAGAGTAAATAGTAAAATGGTAACTAGTAAAATAACACTTCCTGGAAAGTATAACTTCTACCAAAATGGTGCATATTTGCAATGACAATATTTTACAATCTAAATATCCTTTTAGAAGTCTTTACATCAAAGATCTCATGGCTACTGAGAGATAGTAAAATTCAGTTTCTAATACAGAGAGGTTATGCCATTGGCAAGTTTTGCTATAAAATTGCCAAAGGGGGAAAAAACTGAAGGTCACACCTGGGACTTTAGAATCATTTTCTTTTCCGCAAAAGATATTAAAGGCTTTTTATTTACTTTGGAGAAGATAGTTAACCCTATGGAACCATTAGGGGCCAATAAACTATTGAATCCAGATGAATTACCTCTGCGAAAGTTAAAGAATGCACTGAGGGAGGTTAAAGAGCATCTGGCTGAGAAGCCTTTTATAACTCATAATCCCAGCCAGTCCTATTCTCTCTTCTGCAGTCATCCAGGTCTCCCAGCTGGAGCCTTCTAACCCTGACCTACAGACTCAGCCAAGCATGGGCACTTGAAGACAGAAAGCAAAATGTTCTCAAGTCAGGGACAAATTAAGGATCCCAGATCATAAGTTTGGAAGCTCCATATTTTTCAACCTTGTGTCCAGCTCTGACCTTGAATCAAAGTTCAAGAGTCTTGGCTTTGCACTGTTCTTTAATTAATAATCATTGTTTTCATCATTTGATGTGTAGGGCTCTGCTTTGGTTCCTGCTAGTTTTCCTAGCAGGATTCTAGAGTCCTGTGTTGATTCACCCCTTTTCTCCATGAGACTGGGGTCTGTATGAGAGGTGCACTGTACTCTTGTTCTCTCCGTATTCACTACTGTAAGACCACAGGCTGGCAAGCCGCCTTCTAAACTAGCCTCTCGTCCTTCTTCTTCACTTTGACCCCAGGCTCCTCTAATCTCACAACTTAACCGCTCTGGGCTATACCCTCATTGGTTTATTTAGTACCTGGGCCTTGATTATTTCCTGTGCAGTCCCCCCTATGTTGCCTGATCCCTCGTTCTGCCCCACAACAGGTCAGGTATGGGGTCTCAGAAGTAAAACTGGGACCATACTATGGCCCTGATAGAATGATATATTCTACCCATGGTAGAATGATATATTATGAGAAAAGGCTAAAACCTATCACATTAAAGAAAGGTCAAAAGCAATTTCAGGAAGTTGAGGGACCAGAAGATCCATCTTGAGGAGATGTGAAAGACTTCCAGGAAAGGATTATGCTGCATTAGAAATGCATAATGATTAACAAATCATTAGTCATTTATAAAAAGAAGTCGCAACTTGATAAGCATGTGTTATTTTATTAAGTACAATGCAAGAAGCAAGATAAAAGCAAATTAAGAGACCTCATCTTTGTCCCCTAAAAGCATAATGCCATTGCACCCAAAAGATTAATGTGTGGTGACAATCATGTACATATTTACATGGCATTAAACAAATGGCTTGAGAGCAATTACAGGGTTGAAAACCAAGAACGATGGACAGAAATCACTGTCAGATGATGCAAGCTGAGGAATTGGATGCTGAACAGACCATTATTTGTTAGCAACTATTCACCTATTGGCTGGATAAAAAGAGAATATGTAACTTTCCAGGTAGCTAAATATTTGCAGTAGGTAGCAGGGAAAGGGTAGCTTTTTTGTGTGCTTAGACTTTGGTCAGAGCAACATTTTAAAGTTGACATGCTCTATTTAGAATAAAAACTAGAAAAAAGCATGGTCCCTCTTCAACGGTACACTTTACTGGGATTAGTGCAGAGGGATGGGTTTGCCCACAAAGAATTAATAGCTTTTATTAAAGAAAGGGCATATGAGATAGCACTGAATATTCAGAAGCAGACTAGGAGAATGAAAAACTAGGTTCTGGAACCAAATCTGCCCTTAACCAGCTGTGTGGTGTTGAGCTACCTCATGTCTCAGTTTTCACATCTCTAGAAAGAGGTACTTGGTCACTATGCTCTGTAAGAAACTCCCACCTCTAAGAGCTTATTGTCGTGTAGTTCTGTGACATGTACGTTGAATCCTGTTCAGTGATATGTGCTCAACCTTGGGTTGCTCCCTCCCCAACATCAGGACAAAATTGAAATATTAATTTTCTTATTTTGCCTCTTCTCAATTCTGCACCAGTTTTCTCCATTTTAGTAGCTACACCTCCACTCTGACACCACTGCTTTGTGTCTACTGGGAGAATAATTTACACTGAGGAACTATTGGACAAATGAGTCACCCGTCCCATGCGCTTTGATTTTTCCAAAGAAGATCAAGCGGAAAGGTGATACATAACACCACGAAGCAGTCCGTGCAAGGAATTCAGGCATCAGAGGCAGATAGTTGGGGGATTTTTTTGGAGAGACTTTCAGAAGACAAGTCAACTGCCATAAATCCCTTTGCTCCTGTTTCTTCTACCTTCATTCTTGGAGCTTGAATCATAGTGGTCTCCCCTGAATCGCAGTGACCAGTATCTATGTAGCCATCATTGTGTAAACAGAAGTGTTTATATGTATATAATAGGGGGAGAATGGGAGAAAGCAAAAGGCTGTAAGGGAGTTGAAGTTTCATCTACTATGTAAAAAAGTCAGTAGAGGAAGTTTAAGTTTCATCTATTTAGTGATAAATTTCAACTTTCATGAATTAATTTCACAGAGATTTATTAAGTACCTGTTATGTATCTGGCCCCATTCCAGGTCCAGGGCCTTCCAGTGAATGACACAAGAATCCCTGCCCTCATGAAATGTACACATGGGTATAGGAAGGAGATTCATCGAGAGAAATAAATAAAATATAAAAGTTAAGTAATAGGTAATGATAAGTACAGGCAATAAAAACATAAAGCATTGCCTCAGTAAATGCTGGTTGTAGTTTTAGCTAGGAAAGAAAGTCTTCCTTGAGACAGTGAATTTTGAGAGAAGATCTCAGAGAAGTGAGTCTTGCATACAGTGCCGGGAATAGCGTTTGTTCCAGGCGCAGGGAACAGCTTGTGCAAAGATTCTTTGCTGGGCACATCCCGGTATGTTCAAGGAAAGCAGCCTGCCCGGTATGTTTGGTGAACATCGTGCCTCATGTTTTTGAGGAACAGCAAGGAAGCCACTGCACCATAGAAGAATAGTAAAGGGGACAGGCAGGTATTGAGGTCAGAGAAGTAAAAGGCCTTGTGGGATTTAGACAAGTGAAGGTAAATAGCAAAAGAAACAGATAAGAGCTGAATATGGTTGCATCTAGGGAGCGGAATAGTTAGAAGGGAAAGGGATAGCTGTTTTTTGTTAGAAGCCTTTCAGCACTAGAATCGAGGGCTTAAATGTCTGACTGAAAATGGACATCATATTTCCAGTGTGTACAGTTGTGTGCAGACCACCGTGTGGCAGAAGGTGAGCTACAAATGATCCCTAAACCTGAGGCTTTTGGGAATTCTTCTTAGAGCCTACAGAACTTTCCCTGGGCCTTGAAGGATCCCTCTCATCTGGACAGATGGAAAGGAAGCTGAGAGTATTACTGTGGGGCTCCGCAAAACCTGGCAGGTCATGTAGCCCAGCTCCCTCATCTACGGGGATATAAAGATGAGGAGATGTAGAAGGGAACAGACAGAAGTGCAAGGTCTCCCAGCAGGGGACTGGCACAGCTGGGGCAGCAGTCTTTGTCCTCTCTTTCTCCCCCAGGAGAGTCTCTCTTTCATTCTCCACAAAGGCTTTTTTGCAAACCTTCTCTGTCCTCCTCAGATCTATAACCTCATTACTGGCTCCCCTCGCCCTCTGCGGCTGATCCCGACATCAGACAGAAATCATTGCATCTTCTGGCCATCAACCCTGTATTCCGTCTGTTTCTTTCCTCTTTCCATCCTTTTGCAATGGAAGATGTGTCTTTTCCACATGGTTAAGGGTTGTGATTCCATTTTCCCCTGTGGGGCTTCTGGGAAATTATTCCTTTGGCTGCTTTTTCTCACTTGCCTTTTCAGATCACCCTGTGTTCCATTTCTTATTGTTGATCATTTGGGGGCTATACCTGGGCATCTTCTTTTGGGTTCTTTTTATTCCTCATGAAATAAACCATGTTTACCCATAAACACAGCTTTGTCACTTCATGCTGGTAACTCCTCAGTCCATAGCTCCAAGTCTTTTCATTACCTGCAGACCTGTGTGGCCTGTTGCCTACCAGACATCTGCACTTGGATGATCCACATGGGTCTGACGAAATTATCATCACCTCTCTTCCAAACCTGCGTCTCCTTCTTTGTTGCTTCTTAACACTGAATGACACTACTGTCTGTCTAATGGCTGAGGCGGCAGCCTGGAAATCATCTGAGATTTCTTCTTCATCCTTCTGTCCATTCAACAAGGAAGCCTGGTCTCTTGCACTTCTCAGACATCTCTCACTGCCACCGCCACCCCCAGTGCCATTAAACTAATTCAAACTACCATCTTGTCTTGCCAGTATCACAGTGGAACAGATCTTTCAGCCTTGTTTTCTGACCTTGTCTTTATCAGTCAAGGTGACATTAAGGAAACAGAAGTCACTCTATTTATGCCAGGTATAAAAAGTTTAATGTAGGAAATCATGCTCCATAACTATTGGAAGAACCAGGAGAGCAAATGATAAGGAAGTGGACATTAACGATCAGGGAGGCTGACACCTAACGCCTCAGCCTGAAGCTGGTAACTTGGTAGCTCACAAGGAAGCTGCTGTGAATGTCACATTTTCCCTTTGGTCTTACTGTAGCTGCTTCAAGGGAATAATGGCTTTGCCTTCTTTTCTGCCTTCAAAAAGCTTGCACTACTGCCTCTCACTAATGAACTGTAATGTAAAACAGTTAGTGGAAGAGATCTCTGGGAACTGTAGTGACGGTGAAGAGAACTGAGAAGGAGTTGTAGTAATATGAGTTGTCAAGAGATCATCTATCTTACCTTTCAATTCCGTTCTCTAAAATGTAGTCAGATATTTTATAACATCTTGTACTTAAAATTCTCTTACTTAAAATTCTTCAGTAGTTTCTCATTTGTTTTAGGATACAAAAGGAAATGCCTTAATACTCTTCCCAAGACCCTTTATGATCTTTCTCCAGCTTACTTCTCTAACTCATCTCTATATCTTAGCTACCTTTAAAACCTCACAATTTAGTTTTAAGTTGACACTTGGATGGGGAAACCTTAAGCGAAAAGTTGATCATGTTACTGTGTAGGGGAGATCAAGTTTGGCCAGAGAGAGACAAGGTTTTGAATAACATTTAAAAACTAAACAGAGAGATTTGGGTTTGATGTGGTAGGAAATAGGTTCCTGAGTAAAGGGACAACTTTAATTAGCAGAATGCCTTATGAAATGTGGTCTTGGGATACTAGAGAATAAGAGGAGGAATTGAGAGAGACATATAACTAGGACTTTAATACAATAATAATGATACAGAGTAAGAGGGGAGGCAGACAGTGGTGGTAACCAAGGGAATGTAGGGCAAATAAGACACTGCCTCGTAAATCTTTCGATGGCAAAACTAACAGGCTTTGGTAGTAGAATGAACCAGGAGGAATGAGTAGACAGGTTTTTTTCTATGTGTAGGGATTTTTAATAGGGCTGATTTTGATAAATTTGAACTGGGGAGGAAAAATACACGAGGTTTGAGGTAATGCTGGAAACAGATCCAGTTATTCAGTTCAATAATTCCCAAAAGTTAGCAGCTAATTTTGCTAAAATTATCCAGTTGGTCTGTATTATCCATACAATTGTACCATTTCACACCCTCGCTTAGCCCATGGTTAAAACAGCCTCAGAACTAGAAATGCCTTATTTTACTCTTTGCCAATTCCCTAGCATCTCGTTAAGCAGAAAACATTTCCTAGGGCAGCAGAGTTTAAGTTTGGTGTTTTTTCTCTTCTTTTATGTGATGTGCACTCTTGCTACTGGTGTTGTCAAAAGCTAAACAGAAAGTTACCTGCGTTTGTATGACAGGACTTCTTTTTTTGAACTCTCTTTTCTTTTAGAGAGACTCCACAATATCATTTTCAAGAAAACCATCAATTCAAAATAAAAAGTTCAAGCTTAGAAAAAGGGAGTTCTATTATAATTGATAGAGAAGTTATCTTTTTTTAAAGTAGGTGGTGGGTGAGGCACCTGGGTAGCTCAATTGGTTAAATGTCCGACTCTTGATTTCAGCTGAGGTCATGATCCCATGGTTGTTGGATCTGGCCGGCATCGGGCTCTAGCATGGAGCCTGCTTAAGATTCACTCCCTCTCCCTCATCTGCACCTCTCCCCCTGTCATGTGGTCTCTCTCTCTCTCTCTCTCTCTCTCTCTCTCTCTCTCTCTCTCTTTCTCTAAATTAAAAAAATAAAGATAAAAAAATTTATAGAAGTAGGTGGTAATTAAATTTACAGCAACATTAAGAAGGGATGTTCTGAGGGGGTAAAATTCTCTGTAACATGTCTTCATGAGGTCGGATTAGTTTTATATTAAACTAATGGAGTCATCCTTTGCACTGTCTGGGGATTTTGCATCATTGTCCTTGAGCACCTCAAAGGAATTTACATTTTTTTCTTGCCCAAATAGCCCTCAGTGTCCTACACTCTATGAGGAGGGAGGAAGTATTAATGCCTGCTTTTCTGGGAGAATAAGCATCCATCCAAACTTCCTGGGGAACTTAGAGAAGGGGAAGGGGAGAAGCCGTCAGTTCTCACAAATTGTTTCTGTGTGGCTTCTTGGACTTGTCAGAAGGAGGAAAAACCAGGATGCGCTTGGGCCACCAGCAACTCATGAGCAAGGCTTCTCCAATGCATGGAGCAGTCTTTGCTCTCTGTCTATGGCTTGCAGAGGCACCAGAGGAGATGCCCTGGCACCACGGGAGTTGTATGTTACTTTAAGTGAGATGTTTGCTCTAACTTAGGAGAGTCCCTTAGAAGGAGGATTCGTACCCATAAGACACCTTCCTTCTTCCTAGATGACACTGAGGCCGCTCGTGATTGAAAAATACCAAAAATCACTCACATTGCTTGCTAGGGAGAATTTAATATTATTAAATATGGTAGTTGAGATACTCTTTCTTTAATACTGTTTTTATTCTTTATCCCCACTATTAAGTTGCTATATGAGTCATTTGCATGATTTTTAACCATAATTGAGGTTTGGGTTGCCAGCTCATCTACGTTTCCTATAGAAAAATGACCTAGGACTTGAAGCTATGTGATACATTAAGTAGTATAAGTCCAAATGTCCATGCTATTTCTTTAGAGAATATGGATGATAAATGCCCCTTATAAACAGTGCTAGAGTTGGGATTAGTGATCCTGCCTAGGGGCTTGCCAATCCCAGCAGTAAGCATGTTGACATTGGCAGAAATATATGTGTTTTTAAAAATTGTGCATGTCCCTCACATACAGTTAAAGCTTGAACAGATTCCTTAGCCTCTTCTTATACAAATGTAGGATTCTTTTAAAGAAACAAAAATACACTCTCTTTAGTCAATAGAGTAACCATAGGATTATTTATAACAATTCGACTGTAAATTCCCAGTGTGACTGACCGAAAGTCATATTTTTTGTCATTTTTTAAATGTTTATTTTCGAGAGAGACAGAGACAGAGCACGAGCTGGGGAGTAGCAGAGAGAGGGAGACACAGAATCTGAAGCAGGCTCCAGGCTACGAGCTGTCAGCACAGAGCCCGACGCAGGGCTCGAACTCACAGACCGTGAGATCGTGACCTGAACCAAAGTCGGACGCTTGACTGTCTGAGCCACGCAGACACTCCTGGAAGTCACTTTTGAAAATAAATGCTGTAAGACACCAAGCTATTCCAATGCATGATCATCACCTTATATTTTCGGTATACACTATTTTGTGAAATTGTTTATGTATTTCTTCCAAAAATGTAGTACAGAACCTAACACGGTTAGTAAGCAACAGGGATGAGATAGAGTAGAAGCAGCATGCCAGAGTGGATTCTGCCTGTACAAGGCAACTAAAGACCTGGACTCAAGTTCTCGCTCAGCCACTTCATCGTGTCTAGCAGATACTCATGGGGACCTGCCTGTGTCTGCCCACCCTCACCACCTCAGTACCCAGAGCCCTGACTGTCATCTCTCGGCATCTGTGAGAGCATTCTCACGCTGCTGTAACACACGTCACTGCCAGTGCCGCAGGCCAGAAGCACTGAGGTATTATTGCCTCCTGGGGGCGACCTTCAAACAGTGTGGATAATAAAAAATAAACAGTGAGCTCCCTCACCCTGAGTGGGGTAACTCTGAGACATATGGTCTATACTGGCTCCCAGAATCTCCCCGCACCCCAAATTAAGTTCCAGTCTCCCACAGGGTCGATTGCCTTGATACTACACCCTGTATTGACTTTTGCGTCTCATTTCCCCACTTTCTCCTTGACTCACCTTTGTTTCTGGAGGAACCCCAAATAAAATAACACGTCGTCACTGGCCTTTGGAAGGTCAGCCAATCATTCAGTATCGCATGTAATAAACTGTAGAATCTAACAAATCTTCTTCTCAGTTATAAAATTCTATGTCTTTACTTTTTTCCCCCAGCTTTTCATCGGGGGCTACAAAGAGGTATCTGGAATATAGAACTGGCAGTAGTGACCAATTTGTGGGTTTCTTAACACCTTTCCAAACTATAGGGGAAAGTTTCCACCTAGATAATGAAAGACTTAAAGGTGATAGTAATGGGAAGTCACATACTACATTCTTTCCCAGCCTGTAGTTCCAGTTTCCAGTTTCTGTGTTGTTTGGTAGCAAAATTAAACCTTGAAGAAAACAATTCATTATTCTCGATATACTTTGAAAAGCCCTGAAAAAGCTCTTTTCAGAAAATAGGACAAATATATATCCTGTGTAACTACTCATATATAGACAATATGTATACTTTACATTGTTGTCCTTTAAATAACGTTCTCCTTGCAGTATGCCTGTGAGGAAGAGAGGGCAAGGCTGAGTAGCTCCAACTGCCAAGTGAGAAAACTGAAGTCTAAGAATGTTAAGCGATCATTCAGGAACTTGAGCCTTTTGTGTCTGGGGTCTGTGCATTTTCTGCCACGTCCTTTTCTTTCTTGTTACCCTTTGGTGGATTTTTCTCTTCAGGATGGCTGTTTTCTACATTGTGGCAATGAGAATATTGAAAATCTATTTTGTGGGAAAGGTCACTTCCCACTTGGGAAGTGAGCTGGAAATGGATGCCCTATTACAAATTCCTTGGGCACTTCCTGGGTCATTATATTAAATGTCTTCTTATCCACAGTATCTGCTAGCATTACTTATTTAAGCATATTATGCCTAATATTGGGCAACATACTCAGAGAAGAACATAATAAATGGAGAGATTTCAGGCATGCAAAGAAGAATGTCATTTAACTCCCTTAGCTCCCCTGCCTACTAGTGGATTCCTGAAATATTTCATCCCTTTAGCTTAGCAATTTGATTCCTGCTAAAATAAAAAAATATCCTTGATATATGTCACAGTGGAAGCTGTTTCTAGTCATTTTTACTCTGAGTGATTTTAGGTCCTTTTCTAAAAACAGATCTGGTAGAGGAAAGGGGAGCATCCAGAGATTGATCATCTTAAATGGAAAAAAAGGCAGAGGACTAATGGGGACAGTGATGGAGACAGAAGAGAATGTGGAACAGCACCATGGCGTATCTGACTTCGCTATTTGCCTGAGATCTAGACACAGAGTCACAGCATAAATTTACTGGCCATGTTGTCATGGGCAGGTCCCTGACTTAAGCTTTCTTATGGATAAAGGATAGGTTAGGACTACATGTTCTCCAAGTTATTTTAGTTCTAGGATCATGTTATTCGTTGATTGTATTAGTTATGCCCATGGATATGGTAACGGAGATAAATGAGAAAATCCAGTCAGCTTCTGTATTCTTGAACATTAGGTAGGAAACAAAAAACTGGTAATGAGACTTTGTGTTTGAGCACACAATCCACAAAAGAGTCTTCTCAGTGAGAAAGGAGAAAAGGCAAACTAGACAGCTGGCAGTTTGCATTCTTCACGAGCACCCTTCTACACATGCTTCTCAAGGACCCAGAGCAATTTGGCAAGGTACAGAAAACCGAAAGGGTATATCCAGTGTGCTGTGCCTGATTTCTCCTCCGGCTGTAACCTGGAGGTGGCTGAAGGGCTTTATGAGACACCTGACCAGAAGGAGGCAAGGTGTGGCTCTTCCAGCACCTAGCACTCGCTCTCTACTTGCTGTTTTTCAGTGTGCCAGACGCTGTGATCCCGTAGAGCCTGAAACAAGGATTCAAGTGCCAGTAGTTTATTTCCAAGGTTCGGGGAGTGTTGGTAGGGAAGCAGGGATGTGGTACAAGGAAGGGAGGGCAGCTGGTAACAGGTGCACCATAAAGCCAGCTACCATTGTGGGTCACTAGAACTTAATCCTGCAGAGAAGCTCAAGGAAACCTTATAACACATGCGCCTCAGGTTGATTCCACCTGGGGGGCAAGGGAGCTGGGGTGTTTTTGACACAACTCCATCAGTCACTGACCATAGGCACTCCCACGAAATGTTAACTTCCCAGCACTTCTGGCCTAATGTGCGCAGGCAAATTAAACCCTGATGGCCAGAGAAAGCAAAGCCCTCCAGCAAAAAAGCACAGGTTCAAAGTCAGGCCAACCAACACTGAAGGGGTAAAGGTGAAGGCATATGGATAGGGTAGCAATGGCATCACTACACAGGAATCATTTCAATAAATCCTTGCAGCAATGCTATGAGTTAAATATTATTTCTATCTCTATTATACAAATGAGAAAACAGAAGATGAGAGACTCTAAGTGTCTCATAAGGGCAGAGTTGAGATTGAAACCAAGTATCCATGACAAGATAGGCCATACTGTTAAACACTGCACTTCTGCGTGGGAGCAGTGTGTCATCTTTAGCAAGAATTGTCCTAAATGCCCTTCCCTCTACGAAGTACACCCTGATTCTGCCATCATTTGTTCTGTATCTTTAATAGACTTATCTTTATAGCTCTACAAGAACAGTTATTGTTTATATTCACCCTTCTTGCTAAATGAGAGTTTCTTGGGTTGTAGACAACATTGGTCTTTCCATTTTTGTGGCGCCCCTCCCCCTGCCCAAGCAAAGATTTGACCCTCAATTAATGTCAATAAAAGGCTAATGCCTCACATTTTTGATAGAGGCTTAAATTGACAGTAATTTATCCGTTCAAGGCAGCCAATATTGATAGACTTCCTACTATATGCCAAGAAAGAAATAGATACAGAAATGAAAGTAGGAAAATAAGTTCCACTCAAAGGCGCAATTATATGTGGAGGCTTGTTTGTCTCTTTTCTAAATAATTCCACCCAGTCAACCCAGGTTTGATTAAATTTTTGTAACTCCTGTGGGTGTTGAGAAAAAGGCATCTTTCTTTTTAATCTCATTTTCCTCATGTGTGATAAACAGCAAGAAACATGTAAATGATGAAACCTGTTTAATTTGTCTTATACAAGCTGGGGCTGTGTATGAATACCTGTTTCTAAGATCCTACATTTTGTCACAGTATTTCTGGTGTCAAAATGAACCTGTTTCAGATGTACACCAAAATATTATTTACAGTTTGTGGTCCGTGTTTCTCTCGGCTGTTGATATCCCTCACTTGGTATAGGCCAGGTGGGCAGCAATTTTCTACATTTTTCTACTGCACGGCAAGAAGCAGTTAATTTCCAGGCACATATTGCTTTAATTTCAGTTAGTCCGCTCATTTCCCAGTACAGTGCCAGGGTCCTCCTGCCAGGGGCTGTAATTTTATAAGAGTAGAACTCTTGAAAATGTGGGGGAGAGATTAGTGGGCGTGCCTGAAATGCTTTCTTTCTCACTGTGTACTGTGCAAGGCCTCAGGCAGAGGCTTTGGGAGGTGGTTTCATTTGGAGACATTGATCAATTTTGGATGAACTCTGGAGAAAAACTCAGATTTTCCTTGGAGTTGAGTAATTTGAGTTGGGAAAGGGTCTCATGTGCCTGAGGTGACATTGTGGATAAAAGTGTGCAGGCCCCACACAAAAGCACTTTTCTGTTGTGTTTCCTTTTTATTTTTTGAAGGAATATTGATTTTCAAGTTGATTGGGATTAAAAATTAAAAGAGCAAGTCTATTCCATGCTAGTCCAAACCTCTAATAGAGACCAGGGGAGAAGCAGGAAGTCAGTTAGTGATGTTCCCAGAAAAACAAACAAAAAAGCCAAATGCATATACAGAGGACAGACTGCCCAGTACTGGCCCAGAACCCCAAGATAGCCTCAGTGTCCTATGCCCACAGAATGCTGGTGCGTAATGACACTTGCTGAAATTATAAGTGGGATGTCAGAGTTCACAGCATATTTCTGCTGTGTGGATTACAGAAGAGGGCATATCTCAGATGCAGAATGACCCAGAGTCCAGGCTACCTAGGGGGAAACACATATCTTATTTGTCTGGTCCTTTTTGGCAGAGAGATGGCCATGGAGACCAGGGCAGGGGGCTATGAAAAAATTTTCCCTGTCACAAGTATTGTTCAACAAATACATGTTACCTACTATGGGATATCCCAGTGTTTTTCACTGTTTAAAACTCACAATCCTGGGGCTCCTGGGTGGCTCAGTCCGTTGAGCATCTGACTTCAGCTCAGTTCATGATCTTGCAGTTTGTGAGTTCAAGTCCTGCATCGGGTTCTGTGCTGACAGTTCAGAGCCTGGAGCTTGCTTCGGATTCTGTGTCTCCCTCTTTCGCTGCCCCTCGCCTGCTTGTGTTCTGTCTCTGTCTCTCAAAAATAAATAAACTGTGAAACTCACAGCCAGACCCTTTAGTGGGTCATGAAAATCAACTTGGTAGACAGCAACTGGATTTTTAATGACACAAAATAAAAAAGAATGGAATAGAGTAAAAGAAAATAAAATAGAGCAGATTGCATTTCATTCAGTAAGGGTATTATTTTACAAAACTTTTTCCAGTTAATACACATATATGTGTGTGTTCATACATATGTGAATATGTGTTTATATGTACAAACACATTTATATGTGAGATGTAGATGTATATTTGTGGAATATATGAGATGGATGAGTGGACTAAGACATGATATAAATGCATTTCTCTTATTATGGATTATCATCACAATGGCTTGAAAGCCATTGTATTAGATCCTAAAATATACAAATAAATATAGCCCACACATAATCTCTCACCTTCAGAATCTTACAATGTAGTTAGAAGTAAAATACATAGGGGAAAAGGAAACAAGTATTTTAGTCATCACTTATCTCCATCAAGGTGTGTAGGGTCATGTAGTTCTCATGACAATGTCAGACATGGAGTTAACGCTATCATCTTACAGGAGAAGAAATGAAATAACTTGACCAAGACAAGGAAACCCAGATCAAATAGGTAGGGTCTATATTCGTAGTCTGGGGGGATGCTTAACACAACATTTTCCTCTCTATCCTAACACCTTTCTCTAAAGGTACCAAATACATGTGAAATGGTAATGTGAACATCGAGAAACTTGGATATTGAAGAATGGAGAGGTTACTGATTTCTATCAAGGGAGGAAGAAGTGAGTCTTTTGAAGGAAGTAGGATTTGATTTTAACCTGAAGTTAGGAGGAGAGGAAAACAACTAGGAATGAATTCTCAGCAGTAGACTAGGTATGAGCAAAGTCTTAGAGTAGGGAATGAGCATGGAGTGCCTAAGGCCCAGGTAAGTGAGTGAGTTGGGTGGAGAAGATGTGTATTTGGGGAATAGAGAAAAGGCTGGATACAAATTAGCCCTGTGAGAGGTTGATCACTGCCACGTGCCAGTCACTGTGCTAAGAGATTTATATGCGTTGTTTTAATACTCATGACAACTCGAGGTGGTAGATAGTGTGATGCTCATTCTAAAGAGTAGTAAATGACATGTAAAGGGGTTATATAAGTTGTCCAAGCTGTTAGTATGGTGCTGGATTCAAAGACACACGTCTTAGTCTAAAGCCTGTGTTGCTGGCCACTCTGCCTTACATTGGAAATGATTCCCAGATAAAGCGTTGTACTTGTTTTTGCTTGCACTCCACAACCACGTATATCCTGTCCTATGTTACTCCAGCATTTATGCAGAATCTGATCAATTGACATTTCCTCCATATCCAAGCCATGCAGCTCATAACTAATGCAATTAACTCCTAACTAGACTCCCTGAGTCTTTCCTTGCCTACCTTCAATCTACTCTCATACTAGAAGCTAGAGTGATGCCGTTAAAACAAATGAAGTGGGGCACCTGGGTGGCTCAGTTGGTTAAGCATTTGACTCTTGGTTTCTGTTAAGGTCGTGATCTCCCAGTTTGTGGGATCGAGCCCTACATCAGGCTCTGTGCTGATGGGCCAGAGCCTGCTTAGGATTCTCTCTCTCCCCTCTCTCTACCCCTCCCTTTGCTTTCTCTCTCTCTCTCTCCCTCCCTCTCTCCCTCTCCCTCCCCCTCTCCCTCCCCCCTCTCTCTCTCTCCCTCCCCCCCTCAATAAATAAACCTTAAAAAAAATAAATGAAGTAATTCTGCTCAAAACCCTTTTGGCTTCCATGTTAGAGTAAAAGCCAAAGTCTACACAGCAACCATATGACTCTATATCCTACTTCTTTCTCATTTGCTTCCAGTTAGAACTACTCTCCACAGTTCCTCAAATATTTCAGACATATTCCTGCCTTGGAACCTTTGCAATTGCTGTTCCTTTGGTTAGAATGCTCTTCCCCCCTATGTAAACAGGGCTCACTATTTAATTACCTTCAGATCTTCACTCAAACATCCCTTTTTATGTTTGTTTGTTTGTCTGTCTGTTTGTTTGTTTGTTTGTTTGTTTATTTATTTATTTTGAAAGAGAGAGAGAAGGATAGTGGCAGACAGAGGGAGAGAGAATCCCAAGCAGGCTCTGTGCTTTTACCATGGAGCCCGACGTAAGGCTTGACACAGGGCTCGATCCCATGAACCGTGAGATCGTGACCTGAGCCGAAATCAAGAGTTGCACACTTAACTGACTGAGCCACCCAGGCGTGTGGGCACGTCCCTTTCTTGATGAGATATTCCCATATAACCTGTCTAAAATTACAATACTCCCAACCCAGCGATCTCTCCTATTCCTTATTGAAGCTTTGTTTTTCTCCTTAGCACACATCATTCATCAACACACTGTGCCTTTTACTTCCTTAAGGCTTTTGCACCTGTCTCCATTACTGGAATGTAAGCTACATGTGGGCAGGGATTTTCTGGCCTTTTTTATTCACTACTATATTTTGTTCACTACTATATTCACAGTACATACAACAGCACTTGACATGTTTTAGGCCTACAACAAATGGTCATTTGAATGAGTAAAATCCAGGTAATCCAATTCCAGAGACAACACTCTTAACTGTTATGCTAAACTGCCTCTCAGAACTTCAAGGATGTTTCTTAAATAGGTAAGTTTTTAATACTTTTACCCAATATTAATTATTTTGTGAAGTCTAATCAAGGTTCAGTTATTTCTAGATAATTTCAAATATTCAGTGCAGAAAAAAACACATCATCTGTGATATGGTGTATTTTTTTGTTTGGTAGTAAAATGTCCCCTTCTGAGTTGTTAATAAATGTGTCATTATCTGGTTTATCTCACCATCTCTGCAAATTTCTCACAACAACTGTATTTCCCTATATGCATTGAGTGTACTGCTATAGACTATATTTATACTAGGTGAGACAATCATACAGTATTTTAATTATAATATGAAATTCATTCTCTATTTCATCATCTCTTGTCTTTTTTTGGAGTTCTCTGTGCAGTGTCTTAGTATTAATTCCTTGTTAGCATCCTTTTGCAACTAAAGAAATAGACTTGTTGAGGTGAAGGTGGACTTTGTATCATGGTTTTGGCATCAGAGTACTTACAGATGTTTAAGAATAGTTTACCCAATTCCTTTCTTTAAAAAAATCTATTCTTGAGATATCTAAAATTTCAAAATACCCTCATTAAATTTCTAGAATTATATAAATGTGTGTTAAAAACTCTACTCCCTTGGTATTCTTCTAAATACTAGGGTTTTCTTTAACCAACCAGTGCCCTGCCCAATTTAGACATCTTACACTGATATTGGAAGGCTGTCTATATTTAGTACATCTTAAAACGTGCCAAAAAATGAAGAATCTACAGTTGTTCTTAAACCTGTGCTTCATTTTCCATCTGGCAACATAGAATGTGAATAACATCATTTTGTGTACTCCTTAGTACTTTGTGCTAATAAGTATCTTTTTTTTTTAGAACAATAAGTTTTATTTGATGAACATGTTCATTAAAAATTAGCCCAGGGCAAATTTATTAATCTAAGCCCTTATACTTGGAAGCAACAAACTTTTTAAAACACTTAATTAATCTGTTAGTAAAATAGTTCAAATACCTTCTTCTCTATTTAAAATAGTTGGTTTAATTGTATTTGATAATCTCAACTTTCTTGATAAATGTTGAAAAGACTCATGTTCTGGCTTAGGTTGAAGCAGTGTTCCCCAAAGTGCATTTCACAGAATACTAATTCTACAAGTATTAATTGGTGATGTTCAGGAGAAGAAAAACTATTTCCATGGTCAAGTGAATTCTGGAAGTGCTCAAGTAGATCAAGAACAGAGTTTAGCAAGTTTTTTTGTTTGTTTGGTTGGTTTTTTTTTTGTTTTTGTTTTTTGTTTTGTTTTTTGTTTTTTTACTGTGGGACTTCTTAGAATCTTTAAAACTAGGAATTGTGAATCCAAAGAGGAGGAAAATACTTTTCAACATTTTTTTGTCAGCTAACCTAGCTATAGCAGTGTTTCATGGAACACAATATGGGAAACATTGGGTTGAAGCCCCAGCAAGAGTAGGATTATTAAAAACAAGAATGTCTGCACAGAGCTTAAAGTGCCTGTTGCATAAAGGCATTGAAGTTTCTGTTTTGTGTGTCACTGATAATATTCTCAACTTGCAATTTTAAATATTTGACTCTGTGTGGGAGGGAAGGATGACCTAGCCGTTATAAAGTGGGAGAGAACAATTACAAAGCCATTTTTTTTCCATTCTTGCTACTCTTTTAAAAAGTATGTCTGTGTATTTTGTCTCTGTGAGATAAAGCCTGTGAGTTCTGATGAGGTAGATCCCAAAGGTAATATATTTTAAATATTATCTTCAGATAGTAAATACCCAATCTCATTCTTAAGTTTAGTTACCAAGGTGACCATATGTCATGGTATGCTCAGTACAGTCCAGCTTTGCACCTGTTGTGTCTGTGTAATTATTAATAAAACCACCTTTTAGTCTAAGAAATGGTACCACTTTGGATGATAAGTTGTATGGTCACCATCCCAATTATCCATGTGTGGCAGATTATATTTTCCAAAGGGGTTGCAGCAATATTTCCTGTCCACATGCCAGTGTCTCATGAAGAGATGTAATGTAATTTAATTTCTCTTCCTTGGAATCTGGGAGGGCCTGTAACCTGCTTATAACCAATAGACTACAACACAGTGACACTCCCCAACTTCCCAGCTGAAGACATAAGAGGTAATTCTGCTGCAGCCTCATTCAATGGAAAACCCACACCGAGTCCTCAGTCACTGTGTGAACAGTCTGACCGCTCCGAACTGCCATGCTGTGAGGAAGCCCACACTGAGGCACATGGAGGGAGAGGTGCCCAGCCAGCCCCCCAGATGCTCCAGTTGAGTCATTGTACTGCGACTACACAAGAGATCCTGAGACACACCTATCCCACTACAAGCTTCCTGGAATCCTGATCCACTCATGAAACATAACACGATGTTGCTCTTCTAAGCTACTGTGTTTTGAGGTGATTTGTTACCTGACAGAAGACATATGGAGCCTGTGGAATTGAGATCAGACATATCAAAGTTGGAGTGCTACCGGTCTACTTACCTCCTTTTGAATGTGAAATTAGGGAGCAGAGAGTGAAATAACTATCTAAAATTCAAGTATAATCTTGAGACTACATAAAATAATACATCTAAGTACCTCCTATCCAAATATAAACTTTTAAAATAAGATTATTGGGTAAAAAGCAAAGTACCAACAGACAAATGGATTGCCTTTCTTTCAGCTCAAACTCTAGCTCTTAATGTGTTTTTGTTGAATGTGTATTGATAATAGTATATAAAACATCTTTTTAGCTTGAAAATTGATAACACAATGAATACCTGTGTATACATTCTTCTCCTAACTATAAAAGTGAACATAACTAGAACCTCTGAAGTAACTTCCAACCAGGTTTCTCTTTCTGAATTGCCTCCTTTCCCTCTTTCCCAAAGGTAACCACTGTGCCAAAATTGGAGTTTTCTTTTTCACCTTTTTACTGAAAAAAATTTTACATGTAACATTGTATAAATGTAAGGTGTACAATGTGTGACTTCCATACATTTGTATATTGTAGTATGATTGCTGATGTAGTGATATTTATTGCAATTCTAGTACAATATTATTATCTATATTTTACTGTGCACTAGATCTCTATGGCTTATTTACTATTCATTAAAGCCTGTAACCTTAAACACTATTACCCTTACCTCCCCCGCTCCCATCCCCTGGTAACCACCATTTTGCTCTCTGTTTTTTTACAAGCTTACCTTTTTTAGATTCCACTTATAAGTGATATCTTAAAGTACTTGTCTTTATTTATTGTCTGACTTGTCCTACTTAGCATAACAAACTCACGGTTCATCCATGTTGTCACAAATGGCAGGATATCTTCCTTTCTCCTGGCCGGATAATATTCCACTCTATGCATGTACCACATCTTCTTTATCCATTCATCTGCTGGTAGGCATTTGGGTTGTTTCCACATCTTGAGTATTCTGAGTAATACTACAGTAAACATAGGGGTACATATATCTTTTCAAAAACCTGTTTTAATTTCCTTTAGTTATATACCCAGATGTGGAAATGCTGGATTGCGTGATAGATCTCTTTAATTTTTTGAGGAACCTCCATATTGTTTTCCATAGTGGTTAGACCAATTTAGATTCCCACCAATGATGTATAAGGGTTCCGTTTTCACCACATTCTTACCATCACCTCTTACCTCTTGCTTCCTTGATGGTAACCATTCTCATATCTCATTGTGGTTTTTATTTGCATTTCCCTGATGATGAATGGTGTTAAACATCCTTTCATGTGTCTGTTGACCATTTTGGTGTCCTCTTTGGAGAACTGTTTAGTTCTTCTCATTTGTACGTTGGACTGTTGTGTTATTGTTGTTTATTATTGAGTTGTTTTCTTTATTTTGGATATTACTCTCTAATACAACATGTGATTTGCAACAATTTTCTCCCACTCTGTGGATTGTCTTTGCATTTTGTTAATTAGTTATTTTGCTGTGCAGAAGCTTTTGAGTTTGATTTAGTCTTGTTTGTGGATTTTTTCTTTTGTTTTCCTGCTTTTGGCATCATGCCCCCCAAATTGTTGCCAAGACCATTGTCAGTGAGCTTCTTCTCTATGCTTTCTTCTATTTTTATGACATCAGGTCTTATGTTTAAGTCTTTTATCCATTTTGAGTTAATTTTTGTGAGTGGGATGAGCTAGAGGTCCAATTTCCTTGTTCTCCATGTGTTTCTCCAGTTTTCTCAGCACCATTTGTTGAAGAGATTATTCTTTTTCCATTGGATACTCTTGGCTCCTTTGCCAAATATTAGTTGACTATACATGCTGGGTTTTAATTCAGGGCTCTCTGTTCCATTTGGTTGACATGTCTATTTTTGTGCCATTACTATACGGTTATTAATATGGCTTTGTAGTAGAATTTGAATTTGGAAGCAATATACCTTTTGCTTTTTTTTTTCCTCAGGATTGCTTTGGCTCCCTGGGGTTTTTGGTGGTTCCACACAAATGTTAGGATTGTTTCTTTTATTTCTGTGAAGAATGCCTTTGGTATTTTGATGGAGATTGTGTTAAATCTATAGATGGATTTGGGTAGTATGGCCATTTTAACAGTATTAATTCTCTGATCCATGAACATGGCAGTGTCTTTCCATTTGTTTGCATCATCTGTGATTTCTTTCAGCAGAGTTGTGTAGTTTTCATTGTACAGATATTTTACTTCCTCTGTTAAATTGATTTCTAGTATTTTATTGTTTTTGATGCTGTTGTGAATGTGATGATTTTCATTATTTTTTGGATACTTCATCAGTGTAAAGGAATGTGACTGATTTTTGTATGTTGATTTTGTATCTTGCCACTTTCCTAAAATTACTGATTAATTCCAACAGTTTGTTAACTGATTTGGGGAAATTTTCTATATATAGGATCATATCATCAGCAAATAACAATTTTAATTTTTCCTTTACAATTTGGATGCCTTTTATTTTTTTGCCTTGCCTAATTGCTCTAGCTAGGACTTCTAGCATTATATTGAATAGAAGTGGTGAGAGTGGACATCCTTGCCTTGTTTATGGTCTTAGAGGAAATTCTTTCAATTTGTCTACATTGAGTGTAGTGTTCACTGTAGATTTGTCATCTCTAGCCTTTCTTACGTTAAGGTATGTTCTTCTATATCCAGTCTGTTAAAGGTTTTTATCATGAAAGGATGTTGTATTGTGTCCAATGTTTTTTTCTGTATTTGTTGAGATGACCTTGTGATTTTTACCTTTCATTTTATTGATGTGATATATTACATTTCTTGATTTGCATATATTGAACCATCCTTGCATCCCAAGGATAAATCCCACTTGGTCATGGTGTATAATCCTTTTAATATGTTCTTGAATTCCGTTTGCTAATACTTTTTGAGAATTTTTGCACACTATAGTTATCAGGGATATTGGTCTATACTTTTTTAAATTGAAGTATAATTAACATTTGGTGTTATATTAGTTTCAAGTGTACAGCAGAAGGATTCAGCAATTCTAAACATTATTTAGGGCTCATTATGATGAGTGTACTTTTAATCACCTTAATCTATTTTCACCCATCCCCTCCCGCTTCCCCTCTGGCAACGACCACTTTGTTATAAGAGTCTGTTTTTTTGTTTGTCTATTTTTTATTTTGTTTCCTTAATTCCATGTATGAGTGAAATGAGGTATCCTTATCTGGTTTGGGTATTGAAATAATGCCTCATAGAATGAGTTTGGAAGTATTTCCTTCTCAATATTTTGGAAGAGTTTGAGGAAGATAGTTTTAATTATTCTTTCATTGCTTGGTAGAATTCCCCCATTGAAGCCATCTGGCCCTAGAGTTTTCAGTGTTAGGAGTTTTTGAATTACTGATTCAATCTCTACTCATTACTGGTTGGTTCATATTTTCTGTTTCTGCTTGATTCAGTCTTTATAGGCTGTGTGGTTCTAGAAATGTAACCATTTCTTCTAGGTTATATAATTTGCTGACATATAATTGTTTATAGTAGTCTCTTATGATTCTCCGTATTTCTGTAGTATCAGTTGTAATGCCTCTTTTCATATCTAATTTTATTTATTTAACTCTTCTCTCTTTTTTTTTCTTAGTCTAGGTAAAATTTTGTCCATTTTGCTTTCTTTTTGAAGAACCAGCTTTTAGTTTCATTGATCCTTTGTATTGTTTTCTTGGTCTCTATTTCATTTATTTCCACTCTGATATGTATTATTTCCTTCTTTTACTAATTTTGGACTTACACTGTTCTTTTTCTAGTTCCTTGAGGTGTTGTTTATTTCAGATCTAATTTATTAATATATGCATTTCTGTAAACTTTCCTCTCAGAATTGCTTTTGCTGCATCCTACAGTATTTGATGTGTTGTGTTTTCATTTTCATTTGTTTTGAGGTAATTTTTTATTTCCCTTTTGATTTCTTTTTTGATGCAGTGGTTGCTTTGAAGTGTGTTACTTAGTTTCCACATATGTGTAGATCTTCTCACTTTTCTCGTATTGTTGATTTCTAGTGTTATGTCATTATGGACAGAGAAGATAGTATATTTCATTTTTCTTGAATTTGCTAAGATTTGTTTTGTGGCCTATCATATGCTCTCTTCTGGAGAATGTTCCATGTACACATGAGAAGAATGTGTATTTTGCTGCCATTGAGTATAATGTTTGGTATATGTCTATTAAATCCATTTTTCTAAATTGTTCAATTCCACTGTTTCCCTGTTGGATTTTCTGTCTGGATGATCTGTTCATTGCTGATAGTGGGGTATTGAAGTCCTCTACAAATATTGTATTAGTATTTATTGCTTCTTTAAGATCTGTTATTAGTTGCTTATATTTTTGGGGCTCAGGTGTTAGGAGCATATATATATTTATGATTGTTACAGCTTTTTGATGTATTGACCTCTGAATATAGAATGACCTTCTTTGTCTTTAATTACCCTTTGTGGCTTGTCTGATAAAAGTATGGCTACACTCACCTTCTTTGCATTTCCATTTGTTTGGAATATCATCTTTCACCTTTTTGCTTTGAGCTTATGTAGGTCTATAGAGCTGAAATGAGTCTCCGGGAGCAAGCATATAGTTGGGTCTTATTTTTTCATCCAGCCAGCCACTCTGGGCCTTTTGATTGGTGAGTTCAATTCATTTATATTTAGGGTGATTGCTGTTATATAAGAATTTACTACTGTCATTTTATCTTTTGCCTTCTGGTTATTTTGTCTCTCCATCATTTTTCTTTCCTTCTGTCTACCTTTGTAAGTTGGTGGTGTTTTCCATGGTCATTTGATCAGTTTCCCCCTTTTTAATGTTTTTTCTTTCTTTCTGCTCTAGATATTTGCTTTGTGGTTACCATGAGGTTTACATAAAACATCTTATAGATAAAATAGTCTTTTTTTGCTAATAGTAATATATCTTTATTTACTTATAAAGGCTCAATCATTTTACTCTTCCCCTTTCATAGTTTTGATGTCACAAACTACCTCTTTATGCTATGATTTTGTTACAAAGTTGTAGTCACTATACTTATTTTTAATGCCCTTTTCCTTTAACCTTTATGTTATATTTTTGTGTTTAATAAACTGTTTTTAAAAAGAGTTAGAGTATTCTAATTCTGACTATTTATCAATTTACTCAGAGTTTTGTATACTTTTTTTGTTTGAGCTGGAAGAGCCCTTTCGATATTTCTTGTACAGCAAGCATAGTGGTAGTGATTCCAGCTTTTGTTTGCCTGAGGAAGCCTTTATTTATCCTTCATATCTGAAGGACAACTTTGCCTGATGGAGTATTGTAGGCTGTCAGTTGTTATTTTTTAATAATTTGAATATGTCATTCCACTGTCCCCTGGCCTGGAGAGTTTCTGCTGAGAAATCTCCTGGTAGCATAATGGAGGTACCTATCTTTTTTTTTACCTAGGTGCCTTTAAAATTCTTTCGTTATTATTGACTTTTGACAGTTGTGATATAATGTCTTGGAGAAGGCCTTTTCGTGTAGAGATACTAAGCTATTCTGTTAGCTTCATAAGCTTGTATATCCAGTTCCTTCTCCAGGCTTCAGAAATTCTCAGCTATTATTTCTTTAAATATGCTTTCTGCTCCCTTCATCCTCTGTTCTTCTGAGATACCCATTATTCTCATGTTGGATTTCTAATGGAGTCAGATAGTTCTCATAGTTTTTCTGCACTTTTAAAAAATCTTAGTTCTCTCTCCCCTTCCACTTGAATCATTTCTATATGTATCTCCTTGAGCTTACTAATTCTCTCTTCCATATGATCCACTCTATCTTCAATGCATTCTCATGTATTCTTTATCTCAATTAACTGAGTTTTTCAGCTGCAGAATTTCTCTTTGGTCTTTTTTGAGTATTTCAATCTCTTTGGTAAAGTACTCCTTCTTTTCCTTAATTTTATTCCTTAGATAATTATATTACCTTCCTGAATCTTCTAGCTCATCTAATTTCTTCATAACAGGTATTTAAAATTCTTTACCAGTTAGATCACAGTATTCCACATCTAGTGCTGGAAAATTGCCATTATTTCTGTGATACTATATTACTGTGATTTTTCATGATGTCTGATGAGAAGTGCCTCTGCCACCACATTTGAAGTATCAAAAACTTTTCTTATTTAGGCAAGATTTTAAGTGTTCAAAAGGTTGGTATTTAGGAACCTTCCTTTTTTTTTCCAGAAGGTGACGTTATAGCACTAGGTTTTGGTTTCTATTATTGGAGCTGACTAAGGTAAAGAGTGCAGGCATTAAAAGAAGGGCAGTGGCTGGTTGCAAAGCAAGGGGAGGTGTGTACTTAGCACTTGGGGCTTTGGGTATGCCCTTAGCCTGGTACGGAGATACTCAACTTGGTGATGGGGTCCCAGAGGTCTGTGGGTGGCCCTTTTACCTCTTGGGACAGACAGCAAAAGGTGATTTCCTTCAGTTCTCTTTGTCTACTTCCCTTTCCTTTCCCCTGAGTCATTGTGGTCTCTCTTCAGAAAGAGAAACTGGTCTCTCCCACTGTAGCACGTGTGGCTGGGCCTTCACCCTCCATATCTTCTGCCAGAAAGGCAGTGTGCTGGCTCACTGCTGGACTGGCCACTGCCTTCTCTGCAATCGCCTCCTCTGCCACTAATGGCTTTACCACCACTTGACTCACTCTGTCCCCCTCCATAGTCCAATCCACCTACTTTTGGGTGCACTGATTGATGGATTTCTCCAGTGTCCCAGTATGCTTTGCAGAAGTGGGTTTTATTCTCCTGTTATGAATATCTGATTACCTATAAATCAAGGAGAAGAGAAAAAAGGTAAAATTTATACCACTGATGCTGATGTCACCCCTCTTCACATACTTTTCCTGAAAAAATATATTGTTTATTTTCCCAGGATTTAAACATGGAAGTATACACTATGTATTTTTTGCCACTTGGTTCTTAAACTCAAATGTATGTGTTTGAGATGCATCAATGTTGATGTGTGTAACTATAGTTCTCTCCTCCTTTTACACAGCTCCTATTCTGGTTAAATTGTTGGGAGATAAATGCAACATGCTCACTTGCCTCAGAAGTTTCTAGAGTAAAATGAACAACAACAACAACAACAAAAAGACAAAAGCAAGAAAATCTGAAACCAATTTAAAAGCATTTACAATCTGTAGGTAAAGAAAGTTCATAAATGTGTTCATTTTTCACTTCTAAAGGACTTAGTCACAGTACCTAGATCTGTGAGACAAGTTCATATCGAATCTAGATGAGAAGGCATCCTAATATTTGTGTCATCTTAACCTAACAATAACAAAACTTCTTACCATGTCATCATTCTCTCTTGACTGTGATCATCAGAGCAGCATAGGCTGCCTACATGGTCACCCATGGTACTTCATTATCTTGGGTTCTATGTTATTTGGGTGGCATGTGACTGATTCTGGCAAGTAGGAATTGGGTGAATGGAATATATCCCTCTCCAAGGCCTCACCATAAATACCCTGTATGAAAATCATCAGACATGGTGGTAATGTAAGAAGAAAGGGACTTAGATCCCAGAGTTATGCTAGGAGGAGATGTGCCAAGGAGAGTCAATTGTCAACTGACACGGGGCTGTAAAATAACTAAGAAATAAGGATTTAGAGTTGTTTGTCACAGTAGCATAATCTCATCTATTCTGGTCCTTACCATCATAAATATGTTATAGAATGCAATATCAGGAACTGGAAGATACTACTTTGAAGTTTTTTTCTTTCTTTTCTATTGTATTTTCACAGAGGAACAGCAGTTTTTGTGAAGTTAGAAAGGAGTATGAGATAAAACTCTGTAAAAAAAGAATAGCAAATACCACTGGCTGACCCCTTTCTGCTTACCTGGCAATGTGCCAAATAAGTTTTCACTGACTGAGCCATCCAGATGCCCCTTGTGCCAAATAATTTTTAAACAGTGTTTACTGGGTTGCTCGTAGCAACCCTATGAAAGGGTTACTATTTAATCATCACCACCTACCTGTGAGGAACTTGAGGTGTAGATATGAGAAGAAACTTAATCAAGATTCTAGAGCAAGTGAGTTCCAGAGTTATGACTTGAACTCAAGTTCTTCTAACTCCAAATTTCATGCTGTGAACAATGGCAATGAACTCAACTTTAAAGCTTCCAGAAACAAGTTAGTTTAGAAAGAAGTAATTCTAACTGGAGACAATGGTCGGAAATATTCTAGTGTTTCCCTGCCACAGTTGCAACATTTTCATGACTCTTACATTGCCAGAGAGGTGAGGTTATTGAAGCAGTATGAGATGGGAAATGCCTGCACGGTGGCTCCTTGCCTGTGGATTCCTCATTATTATCACTGCCAGGAAAGCCAACTGTATGAGAGAAGAGGGAGTAAAGTCAGAACAGGCTCTGTGATGTGCATTAAACAGCCCTTGGAATCAGCTGCTGGTAACCCAAAGATATGTTGAGTTACTTATGCCTGTATTGAATTTGAAAGTCCACTACCACTTTACAGGTGAGAATTTTAAATGCCTGAAAATGAACGTCAAGGCACTGTGGCTGTTTAGGTATTCCATATTGCATGTAGAACCTGATGTGTGACTATCATTTAATAGAATTTGCAAATGACGTATTTATTAGACATTGATGAATCTCACAAGATGGAGAGGTTCAGATAAGCATCCTGAGATTCTGAAACTCATAATTTGCACTTGTAAACATGTTAAGGGTTTTCTTTTTTAATTTAGAAGCAAACTACTTTCATGATGCCTCCTGAGTGTGGAAATTTGTGTTTACAAAAACTACTTTTCTTGAAATAGAGGAAGACAGGATAATATAATCTGTATGAAAAACAAGGAGCCTTTTAGGATAATATAATATGATGAAAAGAAGTATAAAAAAAGGAAAGGTGAAATGGTATAGGAAAGAGACAAGAAAAATCAGAAATAGAGGAGGGGGAAATAAATCAAAAATTGGAGGAAGTGGTAAAGGGAGAATTTTTTTTAAGGAGGTTGCTCAACTATTTATAATTTCCATGAAGAAATACTGTGAGTAATGGCTTCAGAAAATTCTACACTGAAGAGTGCTTACGGAAAGATAGTCAATTTGTGAATGTTTCTATTACTACAGGGAAAAATAATGATTAATAATTTAAAACAATAGATAATCCTAAAACATTCATTCTGTACTTCTCTTTGGGATGCATCTGGAGGTCACTGCCTCTTACATGTACTTACACACACACATACACACACATATTCTGTGCTCCCTCTCAGTTCTTGCCCACGGTAAACAAATGGGTGTGCATGATGAAATCTCCCGCAAACTCACATCCCATATCAATACAGATAAACCACTTAAGAAGGATGGAATTAATATGGTTGCCTCATAATCCTCCGTAAGCTATAAAGGTTTCCTTTTTGAAAAGCAGATGAGATAATATGCCTCTAGTATCAGGATGATGTTCCCTGTCAGCAGAGGAAGAAGGGAGAGAAGAGATAAAAGAAACCCCTTTAATGTGAATTACTTTGTGACTGGAAATTCACAAGTACATCTCGGAAGGTCTGAGCAGCCACTGCGCTGCTGCTCACAAGGTGCTGATAAGCAGTGCAGTTTATTTCCATCATCGCAAGATAACTGTAGGAAGACCACCCGCACACATGGGTGGAAGGAGAGGCAGCAAGCCTCAGAGAATATCTCCTCGGATGGTCTGGTATTGCCATCGTTTATTACTCTGTCCTTGTTTCCACCACCATTGCCCCATCCTCTTACCCACCTCAATGCTCAAGTGCAAGAATTAGTAGTATAGCTGACTGAGAAAAAGAGATGATGCACTTAATAGGAGCACATGAGATGAATTCTAAAACCTGCCCATGGATCCATGTCCAGTGTCTAGCTCAGCTTTAACCACATAGTTGGCACACGCCATACTAGTTTTCTTCCTTTCTTGTCAAACATGCTCTTCCTAATCTCCACCTTCTTAGGCTGGTTTATTTGGAGTTGGCATCTGGGAGGAGGTTGACTAGGTTTCTATGTGGTCTTTTGATTCAACAGAGCAGGCTAAAGACAGCCTCAAGAGTTCTCAAAAGTTTGAGAACCACAATTCCATGAAATGTGCAATAACTTCTCAAGTCCAAGATTAGTCATTTGGTCCTCTGTTCTTCCTCTTAACATATGAAAGAATGAGAATAAAGAACTCTTTCCCATTTCCTAATTCATTTCCAGTAACAATATTGTATTACTGACATATTTCATAAAGTTGTTGCCTTATATTTTTCTAGAAATAAATAGACAATAGTAACAAAAACAGTGACTTTCATGCATTGAGAAATTACAGCCATTGGCCAGTAACTGAAGTAATTTTTCATATATGATCTTATTTTATACTTATAACAACTTTTGTAAGGGTTATTATTATTCCTAAATTATGACTTTCAGATTATAATTAGATGAACTGAATAAGAACATTGGTAAATTATCAGAAAAAAAATATTTAATACATTCCCAAACCCTACCAGAATTTCCATTAATCTTTACTGAAAAGCAAGTTCAAGATTTCAGTGTTGCTTTAATAAGCATGAGCTAGCCATAATATGGCTGAGCTGGAGAATGTAGATGACTCATTTTATGATCACCCCCCCCGCCTTTGCCTGCTGTAGCTAACACTATCAAGCACTTCCTTATGTTACCATTTAAATTCATCCAAATAAATTAATTGATGAAAAGATATTGGAGATTATGTAATTACTTCCTCTGGCTCTGGTGGTGTTGCCATCTGACATCCAGGCAGCAAGACGAGATCTAAATTAAATGCAAATAATTGTTCACAATTAGGAAATGAAATGCCTGAAGAACCCCATGGTATTTTAAACAAGCTGATGTACTTGCCACCGATCAACAGTTGAGGCTTTCTAGCATGTACTTGGCTTGAGTCCCAATGATGACATTATGCATAGCGACAAGTTCCCCTGCTACATCAGATACAGTAATTCCCAAGGATGCATCCTTCAGTAAGAAGTTGACTTTTGTAGGAGTGTGTGGATAAAAAAATATTCTTAGTTCAAGTTTGTCAGGGGTACTGAGTGGTTTATTTCAGATCATACAGTAACTTGTAATATAAAAATTTACCTTGACAGTCTTTTAATCATCTTATAGGTCTTGGGGACTGATCAAAAGTATTCTCAAGGGAAAACATGTCTGGCCTTCTCTCAGTGCAGTTAAGCCGGTGGGTATTGTGTTGCTTTGTTTTAGTTCTCAGGCAAAGAGGTTATTCATTTTTAAGATGTTTCTCAGGATCCTTGAAGACCTTGATGTCATGGGTTCCATCCATGCATATAATGAGCAAAACTGACCAATAAAAAGAGTTCACTGCCTTTGAACATGCTGAAAAAGATGCTACATTTTCAAAAGAGACCAGGACAGAATGGTGAGGAGAAAACATAAGCCTGAAAACAATAAAATGTTTCCAAAGAATATGACCTTAATAGGCTAACAGCCTAGATGGGTACAAAGGTTTTTATAAACACTATTAGTATTCATTTAGTATAGGTAGCAGACAGCAACAAGAATTGGAAAATAATTTGGATGTGATCACTGAAGGGACAGAGGGAGGCAAAAAAACATAAGCTTCTTCCTGAGCACAATCTTAGTGTCACCGGAGAGCACAGTTGGAATGTCCTCCTTTCCTGATTAGCAACCATCTAATCAAGGACACAGAGTGCCTGCCAGGTCTATAGACAAGATCATGCCAAAAAACAGAAGTGTTCAGGCTATGATGTTTTCAACT
The DNA here is from genome assembly GCF_027475565.1 of Acinonyx jubatus. Taxonomy (NCBI): domain Eukaryota; kingdom Metazoa; phylum Chordata; class Mammalia; order Carnivora; family Felidae; genus Acinonyx; species Acinonyx jubatus. Next base: position 18,543,953 of record NC_069389.1, on the reverse strand, counting down.
TCTTGTAAGCACCAGGTTAAGAACAATTTAAAAAGTAATTATTTGGGGTAAATTTCAGGGGATGGTGAATAGGGTAGTAGTTCTTTTTAAATGAAAAGAAAATCTTCAGAAGTCATTAAATCCAAAACCTTGGAATTTATCTATAGGTAGCTAAGGTAGGAGGGCATAGAGATAAAGCAGGGAAAGTCCCAAATACATATATACAAGTATAATGACAGATTTAACTAGAACAGCTGTTCAAAGAAACACTCCTGTTTTTTTTCTTCCTCATGATTTTTCTTTTTTTTTAATACGAAATTTATTGTCTAATTGGTTTCCATACAACACCCAGTGCTCATCCCAAAAGGTGCCCTCCTCAATTCCCATCACCCACCCCCCTCCCTCCCACCCCCCATCAACCCTCAGTTTATTCTCAGTTTTTAAGAGTCTCTTATGGTTTGCCTCCCTCCCTCTCTAACCTCTTTTTTTTTCCTTCCCCTCCTCATGGTCTTCTGTTAAGTTTCTCAGGATCCACATAAGAGTGAAACCATATGGTATCTGTCTTTCTCTGTATGGCTTATTTCACTTAGCATCACACTCTCCAGTTCCATCCACGTTGCTACAAAAGGCCATATTTCATTCCTTCTCATTGCCACGTAGTACTCCATTGTGTATATAAACCACAATTTCTTTATCCATTCATCAGTTGATGGACATTTAGGCTCTTTCCATAATTTGGCTATTGTTGAGAGTGCTGCTATTAACATTGGGGTACAGGTGCCCTTATGCCTCAGCACTCCTGTATCCCTTGGATAAATTGCTAGCAGTGCTATTGCTGGGTCGTAGGGTAGATCTATTTTTAATTTTCTGGGGAACCTTCACGCTGTTTTCCAGAGCGGCTGCACCAGTTTGCATTCCCACCAACAGTGCAAGAGGGTTCCCGTTTCTCCACATCCCCTCCAGCATCTATAGTCTCCTGATTTGTTCATTTTAGCCACTCTGACTGGTGTGAGGTGGTATCTGAGTGTGGTTTTGATCTGTATTTCCCTGATGAGGAGCGACATTGAGCATCTTCTCATGTGCCTGTTGGCCATCTGGATGTCTTCTTTAGAGAAGTGTCTAAACATGAACACTCCTGTTTTTTAATGTTAGGGACATGTGTTTCTCTTTCCTAACAAATAACCATCTATTGTTGAAGGGTTCTAGAGGAAGAAAAAAGAAAATTGGTTGGTTTGGGTCAGTAGGGTGTGAAAACAATGATGAAACACAGTATTGGGAAGGGGTTGGATTTGCATTTTGAATAGTGATGACATTACAAATAAAGCTGTGCTCTTACTATTCAAATAAAGATGAGAGGGAACAGAATTAAAATGATCTCTCTGAAATGAGGATCTGATGATGTTCGTCTCTGAGATAAAATTGACAAATGTCCAAAGTCCTTACCAATTTACCTCAAAACTTTATTCTCAGTTTCATCAGCCTTTCCCTGCATTTTGCCACATTTCCTTCCCAACCCCTACACAAATTAGTATATGTGCTGCCAAAGCGAGCACAGCCCCTACACAAATTAATTCTAGATTTCAGCTTCATGGAAACTCCATCTTGTCTCAGCACACTGCTGTCCTATGCCCCTATGTTTTGTACACATGGTTCCAAGTGATTTGGAAATCTACCCTCCCGTCACCCAGTTTCTATGTGAACATTTCTACTGCTTTTTAAAGCTTTGCTGGAACTTCCAGATACAAAGTTATTCATTCTTTGTGAGCGCAATTGTGTAAACTCTAATACTCATCACACGTGTGTTCATTGTTTATGTGCATTTCTGCATCCAAAAGTAGACTTCTTCTCCATGATAAGGATGGTGTCTTACTGATCTTTGGATCTCAGAGGCCCAGTAAAGAAGGCAGTATAGTATAGTAGACAAGAGCAAAGACTCTGGAGTCAGAGAGTTGGCTTCACATCTCTTCTATCCTACTCAGCAATTGTATGACCATCGTCAGGTCCCTCTGAATTCCATTTTTATCATCTATAGTGATTATCATAATACTCACTTAACTATTATGAATTTCATAATATTTACCAGGTAGGATGAGATAAAATAACATATGTAAAATGCTTAGCACATTACCAAGCACACAGAAGTACTTAGTGAATTGTAGCTATTTTTATTACTACAGTCAATGTTGAGGAAAGAATGTTGCACTATTGTATATTCCTCAGGATTAAGGAGTAAAAAATAAAACATTTATAAGAAAGTCAATGTTCTAGGCTCACTTCTATTGAAGTGAGAATATTGGATTTGAATCAAAAAGAATTAAAAAGCAAGGTGTGTGAGCTACAGCCCAGACATTTGAAGTGTACAGGAGAAAAATACAAAATAATTTTGTTAGTTACTAATTAAGTGAATTTAAAAATAAGTTTCTTTGCATTTCAACACATGTATTAAAAGGGAATAAGAAGGAGGGGTGCCTGGGTGGCTGGGTCAGTTAAGCGTCCAACTTTTGATTTCAGCTCAGGTCATAATCTCATGGTTCGTGAGATTGAGCCCTATGATGGGTTCTGCACTCACAGTGTGGAGCTTGCTTGGGGTTTTCTCTTTCCCTCTCTCTCTGCCCCTACTCATTCTCCTCTCTCTCTTAAAAAATAACAAATAAGTAAACATTTTAAAAAAGGGAATAGGAAGGAAAATAATATTTATTGATGAATACCTGGTTATAAACATTTTCACACATATCATCTCAGTTAATCCTCTCTGAAAAATATCATACCCATTTAACAGATGGTGCAACAGGCTCAGGAAAGTTATTTCCTCAAGTAGCTTACTTCATGATGTTAGGTAGAATCCTGGCCTAAATCTATGAATCATGTTCATCTTTTTCATTCATTTGTTCATAGAAACCAATATTTGTAAAGCTCCTGTGTTGTTCTAGATCTTGTAGAGTGAGTGGTCATCAAATCAAACAAGGTCCCTGCCTCCACAGAGCTTACATCTTAGTGGGAGGAGAGCAAAAAAGTGCATAAAAAATAAACAAGAGTAATGTCATGAAGAGTGATGACAGAGATGTAACTACCTTAGATTGGATGGTCTGGGAAGGCCTTGCTAATAGGTGGCACTTTGGGTTGAGACCTGAGTAATAAGTAGCCACCTAGAACATTCCAGGAAAAGTAATAAATGCTATGACTCTGAGGCAGAAATAAGCATGTTTAGTTAGAATAGCAGACAGGAAAAAAAAAAAGATGGTGGAAAACCCATGTTCTTCCATTATATTGTGCCAAAAAGAAACAAGGATCAAGATGGGCAAGAAACCTAGAAAAGAGCTAGCATTGTGACAGAAATGTAAATGGAAGGCATGAATCAAGATGTTATTAAGGGGCACCTGGCTGGCTCAGTTGGTTAAGCGAGACTGCACTTACAGTGTGGATTCTCTCTCTCCCTCTCTCTCTGCCCCTCCCCTGCTCATGCTCTGTCTCTCTCTCAAAACAAACAAACAAACAAACAAACAAACTTAAAAAAATGTTATTAAAACAGCTCCACCTGGAGGTTGTGGTCCTTAGCCTTGAGGATACAGAAATTATGTTATATAAAGACCTTTAAGTAGACAATTTGGTGAGACTTGCTCACAGTAATACTACATAAAGGCTGAAGTCTATAAGCCATTCTATTATATTGCAATGTGAAATATAACTTCCCAGTCCTCCCCCAGTAGATACTTGACTGTAATCATAGAGCTACTATGTTTCTCCTTATTGTCATATTACATGGGATAGCAAATTACTATTATCAGCCTTCTTTGTGAGTAAGGAATCAGAGCTAGGAGAGAAAAAGTGATTTGAAGATTTCCTATATCTGTCTCAGATTGTCCATAATAGATACCTGCCATATGGGCAAGAGTGTAGCATTTGCTTTCCCCGGCACTCTTTGCTTGTTCAGCATTTAGAAAGTCTTGATTAGTGCTGACTTCTCAAACACTCCTTTTTCTCCTTGTGTTCCCATTGCAAGCCTAGCATTCCTGGAGGCTCAAAGACAATCTCTATAATAACTGAAGAGAGAATGAATTAATGTATGACTCCTTCTGATTGATACCCTATTTTCTGTATGTTTTTTCTTTCCTTTGAAATAGTCCTTTTCTGATCAAGAAACTATATCTGTAGTAGCCGTAAAGTGCTTTTGCATTCCTCTGTTCCAGTCCTGTATGTGTTCGTATGTATGATACTCAAGGTGAATACTGAACTAAGAAATTCACACTTGAGAGGAAAACACAATAAGGAGTCTGGTAAGCATTACGGCCCAGGAAAATTACTGTGCAAAAATAAAGGAAAGACCATTTAACTAAGAAGGATATCATGCTTCTCAGAAGCTCTTTGGGTTTATTTATATATTTTTTCATCTTTACAAGTTGACCATTTATATAGATCCTGCTTAAGTTCCCATAAATTTTTCAAAGTAACAGTAGTCTTGAGATGATCTTGGACTTTCAAGGGTCACAGGATGGTCTTTGTGTAATAGAATTACTCATTACTTCCTCAAGTCACCACTCAACTTCTAAATATGTTAAGGTCTATATTAAACTGGAAAGAAATTTAGACTTCTATTCAGCCTAAAAAGACTACATAATAGAAGTAATAATTGGTTTGCAGAAGAATGCTGCCTGGGTTCACCTACTGGAACTTAACCAACTGCATGATGATCAAATACTCCAGGAGTAGTTTCAGTTCTTTATGTATTTTAGATATTAACCCCTTCTTGGATATGCCTTTTGCAAGTATCTTCTCCCATTCAGTAGGATGCCTTTTTGTTTTGTTGATGGTTCTCTTCACTATGAAAAAGCTTTTTATTTTGGTGTAATCCCAGTAGTTCATTTTTGCTTTTATTTCTCCTGCCTGAGGAGACATTTCTAGAAAAAGTTGCTACAACCAATGCCAGAAAAGTTATTGCTTATGTTTTCTAATAGGAGCTTTATGGCTTCATGTCTCACAGTTAGGTCTTTAATCCATTTTGAGTTTTTTTCTGTGGTATGGTATAAAAAAGTCGTCCAGTGTCATTCTCTCGCATACAGCTGTCCAACATTCCCAGCACCATTTATTGAAGGCTGCCTTTTCCTCATTGTGTACTCTTGCCTCCTTTGTTGTAGATCAGTAAGCAAGCATTTATTTCTGGGCTGTCTGTTCTCTTCCATTGATCTATGTATCTGCTTTTGTGCCAGTGCCATACTGTTTTGATTATTATTGCTTAGTAGAAGATCTTGAAATTTGTGATGGTGATACCTACGGCTTTGTCCTTCTTTCTCAAGATTTCTTTGGCTATTTGTGGTCTTTTGTCAATCCATACAAATTTTAGTATTATTTGTTCTAATCCTCTGAAAAATGCTGTTGGTATTTTGATAGGGATTGCATTGAATCTAGATTGCTTTGGGTGGTATGAGCATTTTAACAATATTAGTTCTTTTCCATAAGCATGGAATATATTCCCATTTGTTGTGTCATTGTCAATTTCTTTCATCAATGTTTTATGGTTTTCAGAGTCTAAATCATTCACCTGTTTGGTTAAGTTTATTCCTATCTATTTCATTCTTTCTGGTGCAATTGCAAATGGAACTGCTTTTCTGTATACAACTCAAAACAAAACAAAAAAAAAACAAAAATGGGCAGAGGGCCTGAATAGACATTTTTCCAAAAAATACATGCAGATGGCCAACAGACACATGAAAAGATCCTCAACATCATACATTATCAGAGAAATGCAAATCAAAACCACAATGAGATATCACTTTACACCTGTAAGAATGGCTAGAATGAAAAATTTAAGAAATAACAAGTGTTGGCGAGGATGTGGAAAAAAAGAAACCCTTGTGTCCTGTGGTAGGAATGTAAATTGGTGCAACAACTGTGGAAAATCATATGGAGGTTCCACAAAAAATTAAAATAAGAGATGCCATGTGACCCAGTAATCGCACTACTGGCTCTTTGCCCAGAGAAAATGAAAGCACTAATTTTAAAAGATAAATGCACTCCTATGTTTTATTGCAGCATTGTTTATAATGACCAAGACATAGAGGTACTCTAAGTGTCCATGGGTGGATGAATGGATAAAGAAGATGTTATACAAACCCACGCACGTGCACACACATGCACACGTGCACACACACACACACACACACACACACAATGGAATATTACCCAACCATGAAAACAATAGAATCTTGCCATTTGTGATAACATCAATGGACCCAAATGGTATTACGTTAAGGTAAATAAGTCAGAGAAAGATAAAACCCATATGATTTAATTTATGGGTGGAGTCTAAAAAACAAAACAAACATAAAGCAGAATCATATCCATGAATACGGAGAACAAACTGATGGTTTCTAGAAAGGAGATAGGTGGAAGGATGGACAAAGTGGATGAAGAGGAATGGGAGATACAGGCTTCCAGTGATGTGATGAATAAGTTACAGGGGTAAAAGTTATAGCATAGAGAATATAGTCACTGTTATTGTAATAACATTGTGTGGTGACACATAGCAACTACATTTGTGGTGAGCATAGCATAATGTATAGTCTTGTCCAGTCACTATGTTGTACACCTGAAACTAATGTAACATTGTGTGTCAACTATACTTCAATTTTAAAAAGTAAGATCAGATGGATGGATGGATGGATGGATGGATAGATCGATAGATATCTCAGCCATAATAAGGAAGGGAAGCCTGCCATTTGTGACAAGGATGACTTTGAGGACATCATGCTAGGTGAAAGAAATCAGAGAAATATAAATACTGTATAACCTCACTTATATGTGCAATCTAAAAAAGCCAAACCCATAGAAAAAGAGAGTATAATGGTTGTTTCCAGGGCCTGGGTGGTGGGGGAAATGAAATACTGGCCAAAGTATCCAAACTTTGAGCTATAGGGTGAATAATTTTTAGGGAATCTAATGTACAGCCTGATGACTATAGTTATCAATACTGTATTATATAGTTGAAAGTCGCTATGATAGTAGATCTAAAATGTTCATCACACAAAAATATGGTAATTATGTGAAGTAATGGTGGTGTTAACTAACCTTATTGTGGTAATCTTTAACTATACACATATATATGTATCACAACATCATGTTGTAGTGCAGCATTGGGGAACATAGCTGCCTTCCAAATCGTTTTGTACACCTTAAATTTACACAATGCTATATGTCAAATACATCTCAATAAAGTTGGGAAATAAAGAATTTCAAGATGGCAACAACCAAACATGAAAAAGAAAACCCAAATCCTGTAGGAGTAGACAGCTAGATGAAGCTCCCCCTCAAAACCCTTAAGTCCACTCTCTGATGGAGGATCTTTGCTTTCATCTTACATCTAGACAGAAAACATTTCAGGGAATGCGATGCCTTTTGAGTTCATACTGTGGTCTTGGAAACACAACTGTATTGTGAATGAAACCATGTTGTTCAGGCACTTTAATTCCTAAATTCTCTGTTTCTTAATGGTCACTCCATTTACTGATTTTTTTTAGACTTTGTGGTGGTTACTCAAACCCTACAGGGAAATTACTTGGGCCTTTTTATTTTCTCCTTTAATTCAAAATACTTATTTAAAAGAAAACGGACACATATGATAGCTAAAAATGCCCTGAGACACACTTGTTTTAATGTTATTTTCTTATATTTTGTGAGATTCCTGAATACACTTCAGAGTCCTTACAAGGATATACTTAACATAGTGATTATTTTAATCATTTGGAGATGAAATACTAATTACTCTAGTGAGTTGTGGGTCCTGAGCTAGTGATGGATTATTTCCATGTGTCTCTAATATCCCATCAAACTAATACCTCAAGATTTCTTGTGCTTTAGAGATTCATGCATTATTTCTATCATTGTGTTCTACAAGTTTCTGTTCATTTTAAAGAATTTTAGTTTCCTCTTTCATATTCTTCAACACATTTTTATCTTCTGACTTCATTCTTTATTAAAATATGATATAGCGATACCTTGTTTTCTAGTCATATTCTTATACAAGTGTGTACAACGTGTTTTTTGAGGTATAAGAAGCAACAGACAACACACAAACAAAAACACACCCAAAATTCTTTGGTCATCTGGCATTAAATGTCATCCTGACAAATACCTCCTTTAACGGTCCTCTTTGTACATTTTGAAAAAAGAGACAAAACAATTTCAAGCAGCTATGTAAATATGTCAAGTAAGAATGAAGCTAATATTTATTTGTAGGAACGTTTACCATTTTAGATGCACAAACATTTGACCATTTTTAGTCTGCCTTCAAATTGAATGACAAATTTCTTGCAAAGACCACAGAATAATTATTAAGGGGGAATGTTTTCAGTGGATATGTCTCAAAATGAAAAAGGATATTTGAAGGGCAGTTTAACTCTTGAGCAAATATTGAGAATCTTTCAAATAATCTAAGGAAAAAAAATAATCCCTAAGCGTAAATCTGTTGGGGAAAAAATCCTTTCAAATTTTATCATCGTGTAATACTTTAATGTATCTGGGAGAAAGGCAAAATACAATAATTAAATAAAAAAGGGGCAAATTAAAGAATTCCAGTAATATTAGTGTAGAAATGGCTACTTTGGCGGAAGCCAGACAGAACTCTATCTAAATGTTTTTTTTTTTTACCATTTTATTTTTTTAATTTACATCCAAATTTGTTATCATATACTGCAACAACGATTTCAGGAGTAGATTCCTTAATGCCCCTTACCCATTTAGCCCATCTCCCCTCCCATAACCCCTCCAGTAATCCTCTGTTTGTTCTCCATATTTAAGAGTCTCTTATGTTTTGTCCCCCTCCCTGTTTTTATGTTATTTTTGCTTCCCTTCCCTTATGTTCATATATAAATGTTTTTGTAATAGACCCATCTGACTGCTTAGCAAAGCACCCTCTAATCTGGCACAAATTTTTGTATCTTAGGCTAACAAGAACCTAAGGAGCTGGAATTTCTCTTGAGCCTGTAAGTAAACACTCTTTGTTCTCATTTGTCTTGAATTATAACTGTTCATGATGGCTTGAGCAATCATAGTGAATAATTTTCCAAGTCCAGGAGGCCCAGTTTCAAAGGACAATACTTAAAATTCATCCATTCATTTATTTCCTTTTTTGCCTCTTTTGCAAAGCTAAGTTAGTAGCCTTTGGTTGTTTATCTTCATGAAATGAGAATCTCAAATTCAGTCACGTTTACAGATGATGTATATAGTCTTACGAACATAAGAAACTTGCTTGGTGCCAATAAACCCACCTATTCTTGTATATTTAGGTTTATAAGACTTCCTTCTGAGTTTTCCAAGTGTTCCTCCTTACTATCATTTCGTCAGTCATAGCCATAGAGCATCTATGTGCAAGTATTACCTAAGTTTCCTCAGAGTATATGCACCTTGTTTTATGCTAGGCACTAGTGCCACAAAGATGAGAGATAGCTTTTTCACCCCCAAGGAGCTGCCTGTATAGTGAGAAAGAAAGACGTACAAACATAATGTATAACAAAGTATTAATTGGCAGTAAAATGAAGTTAGATATGAGGTCCTATGAGCACATGGAGGAATTCCAAAGGAACGTCTAAAAGAGAAATGATGTACTAAATTCATTTTAAGTTTGTAATATAAGAACAACAATAGCTGCAATTTATTGAATGCTTACTACATTTCAGACACAGTGATAAGCACCTAATATGATTCATTTTATTTAATCCTGTTAATGACCCAGGAGATTGATATTATCATTTCCTCCATTTACAGATGAGAAAACTTGAGCATGAAGAATTTAGGTAAGATTCTCATTGTCGCACAGCTAGTTAATCAGTGAAGGCAAAGCTTGGGTCAAAATCTGCCCATTGTCAAGGTCCATTGTCCATTGTCAAGGTGTTGTTTTGTTCTTAATTTTTTGACCTTTTATTTTGAAATAATTTTACTCTTAAAAGAAACATTGGAAGGATAGAGTTCCCATCTATCCTTCTATAGGTTCCCCAGTTGCTAATCTTTTATCATATTTGCTTTACCATTCTTTCTAGTCTCTTGATTGATAGACAGATAGATACTTTTATAATTTTTCTTCTGCATCAATCTATAGCAAGTTTTAGGCATAGTGCCCTATTATCTCTGCTATAGACTGAATATGTTTCCCCAAAATTCATATATTAAATAATAACTTCCCGATTGTGTTGGCATTAGGAAGTGGGACCTTTGTAGCTGAATAGGTCATATGAGTAGAGTCCTCAGGAATGGGATTAGTGCCATTATGGAAGAGACCCCAGAAAGCTCTGTGTCCCCTTCTTCCATGTGAGAACACAGCAAGAAGATGGCTGTCTGTGAACCAAGAATCCAGCTTTCACCAGACACCAAAATGTCTGGTACCTTGACTTTGGATTTCCCAGCCTCTAGAACTATGGGAAATACATATTGTTATAGCCACCCACTTTATGGCATTTTTATTATAATAGTTGAGACTAAGGCAATCCCTAGATACTTCAGGGTTTGTTTTCAAGATGACACAGATACTCTCCTATATAATCATATTATAGCTACCAAAATAAGGAAATTAACATTGATATCATACTACCATCTAATCAACAGACCTTATTAAAATTATGCTAATTGTTCCAATAATGTGCTATTTTCTAGTAAAAAAATATTTTCCTCAATCAGTCCAGAATTATGTGTTTCATTTAGTTACCATGTCTTTTTGGTCTCCTTTAATCTGGAACAGTTCCTCAGCCTTTCTTTGTCCTTCATGACTGACATTTTTGAAAAGCACAGGCCAGTTATTTTGAGGACTATCTTTCAGTTTGGGTTTATCTGATGTTTCCTCATGATTAAATTCAGGTTGTACATTTTGGGCTAGAATCCCACAAAAGGGATGTTGTGTCCTTCTCAAGTGCATTATATCAGGAGGCCATGATGTCAGGTTGCTTTGTTACTGGTGATGGTAACTTTAATCATTTGGTGAAGGTGATGTCCACCAGTTTTTTCCATTATAAAGTTAATATTTTTCCCTTTATATTTACTAAGTATTTTGTGGGAAGATATAAATATCCTGTTCATGGACACATATTCACCTACTAGTTTTAGTGTGATGGTTCTTGCATGAATTATTACCATTGTGTTACCAAATGGTTATTTTCTATTTCCATCATTTTGTTTACATTCCTTAGTTGGCATTCTGTAGTAAAGAGCTTTCCCTTTTTCCCTACTCATTTTTATATCTTTTTTATTTTTTAATTTTTAGTTGAAGTATGGTTAACACATAATATATTAGTTTTAGATGTACAACATAGTATTTGGCAATTATAAACATTACAAAATGTTCACCATGATAAATGTAGTCTCCAACTGTCACCATACAAAGTTATTACAATATTACTGGCTATATTCCCTGTGCTGTATTTTTCATCCCCGTGATGCATTTATCTTATTTATATTTGTGTGGAATAATGAATTTATATTTTATCAGTTATAATTTGTTGCTATCGTAATTTACTTTGCTGCTCCTTTTGTGCCAGATTTTGGTATCCCCTTCAAGCTTGTTCCCTTGTCCTGTGAACATGTTTCAGTCATTCGTTGAAGATCTCTTTACTTTCTGGCATCACAAAATATCCTACTTTATATTTGGTCACTCACCAGTTCTTATTCTTATGTTTATATAAATCTGGGTAATACAAGTATGTTATTAACCAGAAATCTCTATGAAACTGCCATTTTTACAATGAATACAGTGATGATAGAAACTCAGTAAACTAGCTTCAAGTCACTGTATAATTTCCTAAAATGTCTTCTAAATCCCCCCAAAAGGGATAATTTGGTTCCTAGGGAAGATAAAAGATGAAGAAAAGGAAAAGAACAAAAAATAATCCAAGAAAAGTGATAGAAACAGATTTTTTTTAGTACCTTCTCTCTATTAGGCACCAGGATAAATACTTTCACATGTAACTTCTCATATCCCTGCAACAACTTCTCAGAAAATACAGGTTCAATGTTTCAGTGACTTGCTCTAACCTACACAGTAAGGCAGAGAACTGGAAATTGAACCCATCTCTATAATATTTTAAGTGAATCTTCCTCTACCCAGTGCTACCTCTGTACAATTTTAATGCTAATTCATATCCTATATTCTATTTTTGCAATTGGCCATCCCTCTACAACTTACATAGTAGCTCTTTATTTACCCATTTCCCAAATACCGGAACACCTTATGCTCAGACAGATGATAGAGACTTTCCTTAGCTCTAAGAACAACCTGTTACAACAAACATCTTTTCTTGAATTAGGATTTACCACCTGCTTTTTAAGTTAGCTTTATTTTCTGAACTATGAGGCACAGTAGTCTAGAACCACTTGACATATAACAGACAGCCTTTATTCAGCAGGCTGTTATTAATGCCTCTTGTAATAGACACTGTACTTGGTGTCTCCATTTTTTTAACACTATAAAATTTGTCGGTGGCGGGGGGGATGCAGTTCACTCATCAGTAGAAAATTTGAGAGCATAAGGAATTTTTATTTCTCTAACAGGGCAGAACTAAAATGTCTGATTATCTAGCAAAGCACAGTGATAGTTATGGTGTTTATTCTGGGCATGAATTACTTACAGATCAAAACCAAGGCACATCTGCAGATATGTCCTAGCAAGTCAAAACAGTCAGGATTCATTCAGGCAGGGTTAGGTGGAACATTTGGTGAAATGTAAAGAAATACTTCCTAATAGAGCAGTTAGGAATAGAGAGCAGCTAATGTTTACACATTTTAAGCAGAGCCTTCACATGGATTTCCATCTCAAAATAACCGTGTGAAGGAGAGTGGACACATGACTTCATCCTCATTTTACACATGAGGAATATTGAGGTTCAGAGAGATGAAGTGACTAACTTAAGATCTCACAGCTCATGAACTGGCAATTGATACTCAAATCCTGCCTTATACCACACCACGATTAAAGTCCTACAAATTAGATTTTTTGCTAGAATCCCTCTGGGCTTAATCAAATCAAAGTGAGCAGATGGAAAAGTAAAGGAAATCCATTTCACTTTACTGCTTGAAGCCTCTTAATAAGAGATGGAAGAAGTGATGTGGGATCCTTTATTCTATCGTTTTAGTAAAAATTGTGCCTTGTTTTTTAATAGACCATAATAAGATGTATGAAATATATTTTTGGCCAAAGTAATAGCATTATACCACAGAATTTATTTTGCCTCTGATGATATATAATCAATTTTTCCCCAAGCAGTCTTCTACTATGTGGGTAGCGATAAATATAAACCCCAAAATAAGTAGGAGAGAACTGAAGGGGCATCATGGAATTGGAGAGTTTGCCCACACACACATAAACACACACACAACACCACCATCACCACCACACTAGAGTAAGGTTACTAATTGGCATTTGTGACATAAGAGAATTTATATGACAATCACTTTATCATATTATGGGAAATTTATGCAGGTATTATGGCAATTATATGCAGAACTTATGACCAAAGTCTTAAACTAGATATAATAATCATTATCATGTATTGAATACCTTATTGCACCAAATAGAACACAAGATGTTTTATTGCCATTTTATCATTTATTAAAACTAATCTGTTGGGATGGACTTTTTTATTTCTATTTTTTAGATGAGTGTGTTGAAGCTCAGATCACACAGCTGATAATTGGGGAAACCAGACTAGAATCTCATGGTGTTGAATGCCAAAGCCCAGTCCCTTAACAGCTTGGCTATACCACATGATTAGAATGCTGTAGATCTTATGGTAGACATGAGTCTACTATTAACTTCCAGTCTTTCTTCACACAGGAAGTTAGTGAATTATCTTCAACCAGGCGTGCTTGAGTCTCTCTTTTGGTTACCGTTCATCTTTATGTGTTCCCATTTTCCCTCTGTTTTACTTTCCACAGCATTATTCTGGGTATGGCAAAGACCTTCCTTTCACAGTAATCTAGTGTTTAGTTATTCCTTTTCTAATTATTTGGACTTTGCTGCCAACTCCCTCTCTCCTGCTCCTCCACACATGGTTTTCTATTCTCTAGTTTCTCTCTCCTGATGACTTATCTTCATTTTCTGGTCATATTGTTGTGGGTCCTTGGTATACTGTGCTTTCTTTCTATCATTTGTTGTTTAGCACATTATCTGTTTTTTTTTTTTTTTTAATGTCATGTTTCCTGCAATTGTCTTGTGACATTCTGGCCCATGAAAATTTGCCTTCTCTTCTATGGGCCAGTTCTTAGAACTTATCCACAATTAATCTTCTAGAAAGTTAAGGACTTAGTTATCTTCATCTACTCCATCTATTTTATTTGAGGAGCAATAAAATGGCCACCATACACAGTGGCCACAGGAAGACAATTTCTTTGGATAGGTAGTTCGTTAGCCTCTCTAAGAATCACCTGGAAGACTTGTAAAAATGACAAAATGTTGAGCCCACCTCCAGATTTTCTGCTTTCATAGGTCTTGGGTGTGGGGAGGGTATAATAGGCCTTGAGACTTTGCTTTTCTAACACATTCCCAGATGATGTTATACTATAGGTCCAGAGATCACACTTTGAAAACCACTCCTTTCAGCAGAAAGGAAAGAAAGAAAACTGATCTACCATGTTCTCCTCTCATTATACTCTTGTTGAGAACGCGCTTGTTTGACAGTTTTTAAAATCATCTACCATATGTCAGCATACTTATAGGTAGTGTTTATAAAAAGATAAAGAAGACTTTACCCATGATTTCAAGGAATTCATGACTTACTAAGAGATATGTATGCACATATGTAAATGAATAAATGCAATAGAGTATGGTAAGGCCTATGATATGGGTAAAACAAGATAAAGTCAGAGGGAAAAGAGATGGTGGTGACTTTTTTCCTTAGAGTTTACATCAGGCTTTATTAAGTGGAAGTAACAGTTAAAAAGCCTTTGGAGGAAATACAAGAGGTACCTTCTAGGCAAATAGAAGTGTGCTGAAAGCCACAGAAATAAAAGGTTTGGGAGTTGGAAGGGATTAGTAGGTTTTGGTATGATTCATTTTTTTTCATGTAGTTATCATTCCAAGTACTCTTATTTTTATTTTTATTTTTTAATATGAAATTTATTGTTGAATTGGTTTCCATACAATACCCAGTGCTCATCCCAACAGGTGCCCTCCTCAATACCCCTCACCCCCCCTCCCCTCTCTGCCACCCCCCATCAACCCTCAGTTTATTCTCAGTTTTTACGAGTCTCTTATGGTTTGCCTCCCTCCCTCTCTAACCTCTTTTTTTTCCTTCCCCTCCCCCATGGTCTTCTGTTAAGTTTCTCAGGATCCATATAAGAGTGAAAACATATGGTATCTGTCTTTCTCTGTGTGACTTATTTCACTTAGCATCACACTCTCCAGTTCCATCCACGTTGCTACAAAAGGCCATATTTCATTCTTTCTCATTGCCACGTAGTACTCCATTGTGTATATAAACCATAATTTCTTGATCCATTCATCAGTTGACAGACATTTAGGCTCTTTCCATAATTTGGCTATTGTTGAAAGTGCTGCTATAAACATTGGGGTACAAGTGCCCCTATGCATCAGCACTCCTGTATCCCTTGAGTAAATTGCTAGCAGTGCTATTGCTGGGTCATAGGGTAGGTCCATTTTTAATTTTTTTTGAGGAACCTCCACACTGTTTTCCAGAGTGGCTGCACTAGTTTGCATTCCCACCAACAGTGCAAGAGTGTTCCCGTTTCTCCACATCTTCTCCAGTGTGTATAGTCTCCTGATTTGTTCATTTTAGCCACTCTGGTGTGAGGTGGTATCTCATATGATCCTGTCAATTGATGCAGAAAAAGCATTTGACAAAGTTCAGCATTCTTTCTTAATAAAAACTTTCAAGAAAGTCGGGATAGAAGGAACATACTTAAACATCATAAAAGCCATATATGAAAAGCCCACAGCTAATATTGTCCTCAATGGGGAAAAACTGAGACCTTTCCCCCTGAGATCAGGAACATGACAGGGATGTCCACTCTCACTGCTTTTGTTTAACATAGTGTTGGAAGTGCTAGCATCAGCAATCAGACAACAAAAGGAAATCAAAGGCATCAACATTGGCAAAGATGAAGTCAAGCTTTCACTTTTTGCAGATAACTCCACCAAAAGTCTGCTAGAACTGATACATGAATTCAGCAAAGTCGCAGGATACAAAATTAATGTACAGAAATCAGTTGCACTCTTATACACTAATAAGGAAGCAACAGAAAGGCAAATAAAGAAACTGATCCCATTCAAAATTGCCCCAAGAATCATAAAATAACCTAGGAATAAACCTAACCAAAGATGTAAAAGATCTGTATGCTGAAAACTATAGAAAGCTTATGAAGGAAATTGAAAAAGATACAAAGAAACGGAAAAACATTCTGTGCTCCCGGATTGGTTTTGGTATGATTTAAATGTTTAATGAGGTGGAGATATTAAAAGACATACTGAGGGATATGACAATACATACTGAGATTGGGTCTTGTGTGTGCTCTCACATGCACTTTTCTTAGGGCTGGGAAGGTAATTTGAGTGTTTCTATCAATCAAGAGCATTATTAGACTTAAGCTTTAGAAGTATCACTGAAGAAGGGATGCCTGGGTGGTTCAGTTGGTAAAGCATCCGACTCTTGGGTTTCAATCCAGGTCATGATCTCACAGTTCATGGTTTATGAGTTAAAACTCCACATTGGCCTCTGTGCTGATGGTGTGGAGCCTGCTTGGGATTCTCATTCTCTCTCTCTCCCTCTCTCTCTCCTTCTCTCTATGCCCCTCCCCTGCTTGCACTCTCTCTTTTGCAAAATAAATGCATAAACTTAAAAAAAAGAAGTATCACTGAAGAAGATGGTTGGGACAAAGTAAGAACATGGTGACAAAAAGAAAGCATGGAGACCCTTGAACCAAAAGAGAGACTTATAGACTGGGATACCAAAGATTTTTATACTAGGGAAATTTCCGTTTCATTTGGAAATAGTCTACAAACATTGTATTGTAACAATATCATACCTATCTTACACAGTGCACTGAAAAATCCTTGGTCATCTTTGTATTATCAGTAGCCATAGTAGTGCCTGGCTTTTGTAAGAGCTCAAGAGATGTTGACTGAGTGAGTAAACAAATTAATGCAAACCAGTGGATTATTTATTTTCTTTTGAACATCAGTTTCATTCTCTATAAAATGGGAAAGAAAAGGATTTATTTCATCCTCCCCAAAATGTGACAAATGAATGGATGAATATTAATAAAGTGATAGGTGCTTATTAAGAAACAAGTAGAAATGTGGTGGCATTCTGGTGATGGGTTTTATCACACACGTGATAACCAGTTGAACCTTCCTTTATTTGAAATACAATTTCTGAAATTATCTCCAAATTGCTTTGGTAAAGATAGCTGGACTGAATTAAAATTGTTATTACAGAAGTCTTTAAATGTCCATTAATGCTTTTGCGCAAGTAGGCTAATTTGCTGATTTACCCATTCTTATATGAAACCAAGGCACTGCTGGTTCTGTCAGATAATTTTCTCAATTATATCTCTAGGCAATTAAATAAATTGCAAAAAATAGTCCATTGCTTTTGGAAACCCCCATTCTGAGAGGAGTGAAATTCTTACCCAGGAGAGACTAAGTATCGCTCATCCAAAAAGAAAGTTAAAAACTAACTGCTTTTAATCTTACCTACTTACTTTCCTGATCAGTTCTTTCCCTGATACTCTAACATTGGCAAGGCCAAGACATTCTCATACTTCTGTGATTTTACTTCTTCTTTCTAACAGCAATACGAGAATTCAAGGATACAGATTCTAAATACCAAAAAGAAATAATAAAATAAGAAGTACCTTTAGACACATACTAGGGATATTCCTGAACCCAAAAGATCACATCCTAGAACAAGAGGGAAAAAAGTGATTACATAATAAGAAGAATTAGACTTTTATTTTTTTTTCCAATAAGGGATGCTATTTGGCAAAGATGAAATAAATGTCTTCAAAAGTATGAGGGTAAATGATTCTGTACCTTGAATTCTGGACCCATTTAATCATGGGAAATAGATTCTTAAACATGAAAGGATTTGGAAAATATACTAGATGTAATCTTTTCCAGAAAAACAATATGTCTGAAAGATATGGTCTAGAAAAACTTTTTTAAAAATCCAAAAAAGAAGAAGACATCACACACAAGAAACAGTGTGAGCAAAGAAACCAATAAAGTCCATCCATAAGCTGAAACTTATTTTTCTTAGTGGGGGTGCTGTGGTATTTTGGGTGAGCAACTCCTTGTTTTGTAGACTATCCTGCCGATTATAAAATGCCTAGCATCTGTGGTCCCCAATTTTAAAGAAAGAATTCTGTGAACAGTAGGGACATAATATTTTATAAGTGATAAAAAACTGGATCAATAATTTCAGCTTAGGGGGTGGAGGAGTTACACATAATGTTTATTGTGGTACTTTGTTATTGTGAAATTAATATCTCAGTGGAAAAGATGCACTCATTCTCTATTCACAGACTATTTTCAATTTTTTGTACATGCTGTCAGAACATATTTATGAATGTGAGCATATTACATACATATATTCATCTACAGCTTCCTTTTTCCATTTAGTTTATCTAGAGTATATGTCCAAATCAACAAAAAATATGCCTTAAACTTCTTTTTCTTTTCTGTTTGCTTATGTTTTGTTAAATTTGTATTATAAAAGATGTGCATGTATGTTGAAGGGACGATATTCAAGAGAGCAAAGAACACAAAATGACATGTATCTTTTTCCCCTCCTTCCATTCTTAGTCCCGCTTCTGAAGAAACTGGTAACAAAAGGGGGGATGGGCCAAATTGGTGATGGGCATTAAGGAGGCACTTGTTGGGATGAGCCCTGGGGTCATATTTAAGAGATGAATCACTGGGTTTTACTCCCAAAACCAATGCTACACTGTACGTTAACCTACCTGAACTTAATTTTTTTTTTTAAAAGTACTGCTTTTATCCCTTCAGAGTTTTATCACTTTATTGTAATAGTCCCTGTGTCCCAATTTATCCTCTTTGGAGAACCTCAATCTCCCTCCCTCCCTTTCATAACACATAAGCAGTGTGGCACTTTTCACCAGATCCCCCACCTATATTTCTCTTAAGTTTTTGGTACATTGTGGTACTATATGTTTTGTTTCATCTTCTGTTAATATAATTATATAAATTAATATTCTAGCATTACATCAACCTTGCAAACCTTGAATAAGTCAGAATTAGTCATACGAAGCCCTTCTTGTCCCCTAGTAGATGGTACCATGAAACTCCATTCCTTTGAATTCACGGGACTTCTGAAATCTGTCTTTAATTTCTGGGAAATTACTAAGTATCTTTCCAAATGTTCTCTCCCACAAACCTCTCTCTTCTCCAAGAACTCCAGGTAGAAATATGATAGATCCTTTCATCTGTGCTCCATGCCTTTTAACATATTTTCTTTCAGTTTCCTCTCCTTCAATCATTTCTTCTGATTTATCTTCTTGTTGCCTAATTCTGAATTGAAATTGACTACTACATGAACTTTTTAAAGTTACAGTTGTATTTTTGTTTTCATTCTTTTCATGTTGAGAAATTCATTTGGTCCATTTTTCTAAGGCTCTTTGTCATTTTTAATAGTTTCTATATCCTAACTCATACTTTCAGTCTCCTAATTTATTACTCTAAGCATACCAAATACACTTATTTCATCATGCAAGTCCAAAAACTTCAATATCTAAAGTCATTTTTGTTCTGATTCTACTATTTGTTGTTTCTTCTAGCTCTTGCTTGTGAACTCTTATTTCTTTGTGGGATTTTTTTATGTTTATTTTTTCTTCTGAGTTAATATTTTCTAGAACTTTAAGGCATGTATTGAAGTTGTGGTCTCCCAGCAACAAATCGTATTTGCTTCTGCCAGGGACCCTCCCCCGGGCCCACTACAGAACATTCACTTTAAAGTGAATATAAGTTTGAGATTTTTGGGGACCAACTGAGTATGGATTTAGGCTCTGTGAAAGATAGCTTGCAATTGTCATTCTCAGGAGGAAGGTTCTCCATCTTGCAACCTCTGCCCTGCTCACCAGCAAGCTTTGAGTATTACCCCAAATCTCCTGGATTGCTCGATTGGTCTTAGGGAAAGAGGCAAGTAAGCGCCCTGCTTACCTCTTGAAGTTCTACTTTCATTTAATTCTTAAAATCTAGGAAGTATTTATCATCTTTCCAGCTTATAAATGCGTATAACTTATTTTTTGCTTAGTCAACATTTTATTTGTTGACAGTGTGCGAATTGGTCAAGGCTTCTAGCCTTTCTTGTTCCTGAAAAAAACTGTCTTTTTTGTCAGATAGGGTGGATGGTTATCAAAATTTCTGAGTTCTTACCAGTTTCTTAGTTTTCTGTTTGATACATAATTTTCTAGCTACAAAATTGTATGTTTATTTTCTTTCTCAATGTTGAGGGCCTTGTTGCATGACGCTCTAGCTTGCGTCTGTAAAATCTTATTCTTACCTGGTTCCTCTGAATGTCAGCTAACTCTCTCTGTATCTTTCTGTCTCTCTCTCTCACACACACTGTATGACTCTTCACTCTGTCTTAGCACACATTTATGCTCTTATTTTCATTGTCCAAGCATCCCAAGAACAAGTCAGATGTAAATTATTTGCATTATTCCTACAATCAGAAAATGCTTTAAAATTTTTTAATGTTTATTTATTTTTTATAAAGTTTTTTTTATGTTTGTTTATTTTTGAGAGAGAGAGAGAGAAAGAGAGTGAGACACAGATCTGAAGCAGGCTCCAGGCTCTGAGCTGGCAGCACAGAGCCCAACGCGGGGCTCGAACTCATGAACCACGAGATCATGACCAGAGCTGAAGTCAGACACTCAACCGTCTGAGCCACCCAGGTGCCCCCAGAGGGCATTTTTGATTGAGAATATATATTGAGATTAGGGAAACTTCTACTATTTCTCCATTTATTTCTTCTCTATAATATTAATTATCAGTGTCTAAAATGCTTATTAGTAGACTATTGGACTTACTGGATTGATCCTTTTGTCTTTTCCTTTGTGTCATATTTTCTTTTTCTGTCCATTGTTTATTCTGAAATATATCCTTATATATGTCAAGGGGCACTTTAAATGGAATAAAATGGATCATCTTTGTGAGTACTTTCATCCACCCCACAGGATTCAAAGTGAGCCTCTTTACTAGGTCCAATATTTGTAATTGACTAAAACACACACATTAAAAAAAGAAGAGGGATCCTTGGAAACCTAGAGA
This sequence comes from Acinonyx jubatus, assembly GCF_027475565.1. Classification (NCBI taxonomy): domain Eukaryota; kingdom Metazoa; phylum Chordata; class Mammalia; order Carnivora; family Felidae; genus Acinonyx; species Acinonyx jubatus. Next base: position 18,522,694 of record NC_069389.1, on the reverse strand, counting down.
TACACCCTAGCTCAACCAGCTGTAAGCTATAGCTTAAGCAAGTGCAATTTTAAATTATAAATTCCTTGAAAAATAAATGCATTTTAGTGTCACCATGTTAAAGTCTCCCACTCAATGCAATAATTTAAAAAATAATCAATCTAACTCTTACATAATGAGCACAGGGATAAAAAAAAATTAAGACAATATTATGCAGAGCCAGAGGGTACATCGTAAGATGGAAGTTGAGGAAAGCAAAGAATCATTAGCAGTGGGTGCAGTGAACACTAGTGGAACTAATTGTTTAATATTATTATATGGAAATTGAGTATTGTAGACTCTTGGCACCCATATGTGACATGACCGTTACTATGGACTACAACATTAAAAATGTATTTTCTGTTGAATACTTTATATATGCTCCAAGCTTGTAAACTCATAGGGCACACAGGCTTCAAATTCTGCTCCTTGGCTTTCTGCTGAGTCCAAATTGTCTTATAACAATTGAGGAAATATAGAGAAGAGTATGTGGTTATACATAATATGAGAGAGGGGTCATTATACTTCCTTTTTTCTTCTATATTTTGGGATATTTGCCTGATTTCTATCTTCTCAGCCACATAATCATATGCCAGAGTCCAAATTATTAAAATGAAATTTAGAATGATTTTTATCATGAGATGCCTGGGTGGCTCAGTCAGTTAAGCGTCCGACGTCTACTCAGGTCATGATCTCACAGTTCGTGAGTTTGAGCTCTGCATTGGGCTCTGTACTGACAGCTCAGAGCCTGGAGCCTGCTTCAGATTCTGTGTCTCCCTCTCTCTCTGCTCCTCCCCTGTTCACACTCTCTCTCAAAAATAAATAAACATTAAAAAAAAGAATGATTTTTATCATACTGGAAAAAATCTATTAACTGATATTCCATTGAATTTATACTAATTTATAGAGAATTAAAATTGGTACAGTATCAAAACCAGCCTTTTCTAGCATTACTGTTTTATTTTTTTGCAGTTTTACATGATTTTTTATTTTTTAAATATAATTTATTGCCAAATTGGCTTACATACAACACCCAATACTCATTCCAACACGTGCCCTCCTCAATGCCCATCACCCATTTTCCCCTCTTTCCCACCCCCACATCCACCCTCAGTTTGTTCTCTGTATTTAAGAGTCTCTTGTGGTTTGCCTTCCTCCCTCTGTGTTTGTAACTATTTTTTCCCCTTCCCTTCTGCCATGGACTTCTGTTAAGTTTCTCAAGATCCACATATGAGTGAAAACATATGATATCTGTCCTCTGACTGACTTATTTCACTCAGCATAATACATTGCAGTTCCATCCATGTTGCTGCAAATGGTGGGATTTCATTATTTCTCATTGCCAAGTTGTATTCCATTGTATATATATAAACCACATCTTTAGCCATTCATCCGTTGATAGACATGTAGGCTCTTTCCATAATTTGGCTGTTGTTGAAAGCGCTGCTGTAACATTGGGGTACATGTGCCCCTGTGCATCAACACTCCTGTATCCCTTGGGTGAATTCCTAGCAGTGCTATTTCTGGGTCATAGGGTAGTTCTGTTTTTAATTTTTTGAGGAACCTCCACACTGTTTTCCAGAGTGGCTGCATCAGTTTGAATACCTACCAAAAGTGCAAGAGGATTCCCGTTTCTCCATATCCTCGCCAGCATCTATAGTTTCCTGATTTGTTCATTTTAGCCACTCTGACCAGTGTGAGGTGATATCTCAGCGTGGCTTTGATTCGTATTTCCCTGATGAGGAGTGAGGTTGAGCATCTTTTCATGTGTCTGTTGGCCATCTGGATGTCTTCTTTGGAAAAGTATCTATTCATGTCTTCTGCCCATTTCTTCACTGGGTTATTTGTTTTTCGGGTGTTGAATTTGGTAAGTTCTTTATAGATTTTGGATACTAGCCCTTTATCTGATATGTCATTTGCAAATATCTTTTCCCATTCTGTCAGTTGCCTTTTAGTTTTCATTGTTTCCTTTGCAGTGCAGAAACTTTTTATCTTGATGAGGTCCAAATAGTTCATTTTTGGTTTTAATTTCCTTACCTTTGCAGATGCATCGAGCAAGAAATTGCTGTGGCTGAGGTCAAAGAGGTTGTTGCCTGCTTTCTCCTCTAGGGTTTTGATGGTTTCCTGTCTCACATTTAGGTCTTGCATCCATTTTGAGTTTATTTTTGCATGTGGTGTAAGAAAGTGGTCTAGTTTCATTCTTCTCCATGTTACTGTCCAGTTTTCCCAGCACCATTTGCTAAAGAGACTGTCTGTTTTCCATTGGATACTTTTTCCTGCTTTTTCAAAGATTCATTGGCCATACATTTGTGGGTCCAATTCTGGGTTCTGTATTCCATTGGTCTCTGTGTCTGTTTTTGAGCCAGTACCATGCTGTCTTGATGATGACAGCTTTGTAGTAGAGGCTAAAGTCTGGGATTGTGATGCCTCCTGCTTTGGTTTTCTTCTTCAATATTACTTTGGCTATTCGGGGTCTTTTGTGGTTCCATACAAATTTTAGGATTGTTTGTTCTAGCTTTGAGAAGAGTGCCAATGCAATTTTGATTGGGACTGCATTGAATGTGTAGATTTCTTTGGGTAGTATTGACATTTTAACAATATTTATTCTTCCAATCCATGAGCATGGAATGTTTTTCCATTTCTTTTTTCTTCTTCAGTTTCCTTCATAAGCTTACTATAGTTTTCAGCATACAGATCTTTTACATCTTTGATTAGATTTATTCCTAGGTATTTTATGGTTCTTGGTGCAATTATAAATGGGATCGATTTCTTGATTTTTCGTTCTGTTGCTTCATTATTGGTGTATAAAAATGCAACTGATTTCTGTACATTGATTTTGTATCCTGCAGCTTTGCTGAATTCATGTATCAGTTCTAGGAGTCTTTTGGTGGAGTCTTTTAGGTTTTCTAGGTAGAGTATCATGACGTCTGCGAAAAGTGAAAGTTTGACTTCTTCTTTGCCAATTTTGATGCCTTTTATTTCATTTTGTTGTCTGCTCATGCTCAGATTTCCAACACTATGTTAAACAACAGTGGTGAGAGTGGACATCCCTTTCATGTTCCTGGTCTCAGGGGGAAAGCTTTCAGTTTTTTCCCATTGAGGATGATATTAGCTGTGGGCTTTTCATATAGGGCTTTTATGATGTTTATGTATGTTCCTTCTATCCTGACTTTCTTGAGCGTTTTTATTAAGAAAGCATGTTGTATTTTCTCCAATGATTTTTCTGCATCTATTGACATGATCATATAGTTCTTATTGTTTCTTTTATTAATGTGATGTATCACATTGATTGATTTGTGAATATTGAACCAGTCTGCAGCCCAGGAATGAATCCCACTTGATCATGGTGAATAATTCTTTTTATATGTGGTTAAATTCAATTTGCTAGTATCTTGTTGAGAAATTTTACATCCATGTTCATCAGGGATATTGGCCTGTAGTTCTCCTTTTTTTGTGGGGTCTCTGTTTGGTTTGGAAATCAAGGTAAGAATGATTCTGGAAGTTTTCCTTCCCTTTCTATTTTTTTGGAACAGCTTGAGAAGGATAGGTATTAACTCTGCTTTAAATGTCTGGTAGAGTTCACCTGGGGAGCCATTTGGTCTCGGACTCTTATTTGTTGGGAGATTTTGATAACTGATTCAATTTCTTCACTATTTGTTGGTCTGTTCAAATTTTCTGTTTCTTCCTGTTTGAGTTTTGATTGTGTGGGTGTCTAGGAATTTGTCCATTTCTTCCAGGTTGTCCAGTTTGTTGGCATATAATTTTTCATAGTATTCTCTGATAATTGCTTGTATTTCTCAGGGATTGGTTGTGATTAATCCATTTTCATTCGTGATTTTATCCATTTGGATCCTCTCTGTTTTCTTTTTGAGAAATCTGGCTAGGGGTTTATCAGTTTTGTTTATTTTTTCAAAAAACCAACTCTTAGTTTCATTTATATGTTCTACTGTTTTTTTGGATTCTATATTGTTTATTTCTGCTCTGATCTTTATTATTTCTCTTCTTCTGCTGGCTTTGGGGTTTCTTTGTTGTTCTGCTTCTAGTTCCTTTAGGTGTGCTGTTAGATTTTCTTTTTGGGATTTTTCTTGTTTCTTGAGATGAGCCTGTATTGCAATCTATTTTCCTCTTAGGACTGCCTTTGCTGCATCCCAAAGGGTTTGGGCTGTTGTGTTTTCATTTTCATTTGTTTCCATATGCTTTTAAATTTCTTCTTTAACTGCCTGATTGGCCCCTTTGTTCTTTAGTAGGATGTTCTTAACGTCCATACAATTGGAGGTTTTCCAAACTTTTTCCTTTGATTGATTTCAAGTTTCATAGCATTGTGATCTGAAAGTGTGCATGGTATTATCTCAATTCTTTTCTATTTATTGAGGGCTGTTTTGTGACCATTATGTGATCTATCTTGGAGAATGTTCCATGTGCACTCGAGAAGAATGTATATTATGTTGCTTCAGGATGAAAAGTTCTAAATATATCTGTCAAGTCCATCTGGTCCAGTGTGTCATTCAGGGCCATTGTTTCTTTATTGATTTTCTGCCTAGATGATCTGTCCATTGTTGTAAGTGGAGTGTTAAAGTCCCCTGTAATTACCACATTCTTACCAATAAGATTGCTTATGTTTGTGATTAATTGTTTTATATATTTGGGTGCTTGTGAATTTGGTGCATAGACATTTATAATTGTTAGTACTTTTTTATTTTTAAGATTTACACCTCTCTTCATACATTACCCATCTGTTCTTATATGTGGCCTAATACTTCCATTAGAGCCCCTAGCATATGATAGAAATCAAAAACACCATACCAGAAATGAAGAATGGTTTTGATGGCCTAACTAGTAGAATAGGCACAGCTTAGGAAAGTACTGTGAGCTTGAGGATATGTGAACAGAAACTTCCAAAACTGAAAAACCAAGAGGAAAAAAGGTTGAAAAATGTTAAACCTAATATCCGAAGATCTTTTGGGCAATTGCCAAAGGTGTAACATACAAATGGGCATACCAGAAGAAGAAGGTAGAAAGGAACAGGAGAAATATTTAAAGGAATAATGACTGGGAATTTTCCCAAATTAATGTCAGATGTCAAACCACAGGTCATGGAAGCTGAGAGAACAACAAGAAGCATAATTCCCCCCCCCCCACACCGAAAAGAAAACAAAAGAGAACAACAAGAAAAACTACATTTAGACATGCTATATTCAAACTACAGAAAAAGCTCTAAAGAAAAAATCCTGAAAGAAACCAGAAGGAGAAAAACACTTTACTACAGAGGAACAATGAACTGCGTTGGACTTCTTGGAAACCATGGAAGCAAGAAGAGAATGGAATGAAATATGCATTGTGTCGATTTAAAAAAAAGCCAACACCTACTTAGAATTTGAGCCCTGTAAATTATGTTTCAAAAGAGAAGTAGATAAAGACTTTTTCAGACACACAGGAATTGAGAGAATTGTTGGCAGTGGACCTGCCTTGGAAGAAGTGTTTTAAAAAGTCCTTCAGTGAAAAAAATAAATGATATAGGTCAGAAACTTGGAACTATACAAATAAAGGAAGAACATTAGAGAAGGAATCATTGACAATAAAATATAAACTTTTGTTTTTTCTTATTCTTAATTGACTTAACAGATAATAATTTGTTCAGAATTATAATAACAACATGTATTCATCATTTATAGTTTATGGATAAGGAAGATGAATGACAGTAGAAATACAAGATGTAGGAGGGAGGAATTAGGCATACTTTGTTATTGTAAGTTGCTTGCATCACGTATTTATATAATGTTGTTTGAAAGTGGATTTAGAGTAGTTGTAAACGTATATTGCAAACTCACAAACAACCACTAAATAAGTAAAAAAAAAAACAGAAAAAGTACAGTTGATATGTGAAGACAGGAGAGAAAAGAGAATCTTACAAAATGTGCAATTAAACATAACAGGCAGGAGAAAACAGTTGAAAAAGTATGGGAGCTATTAACCCCACGATATAGCTAATCACATTCAACATCAGTGGCCTAAATTCACCAATTAAAACAGATTTTCAGAATGGATTTTCATAAACAAGACTCAACTATATGTAGTCTACAAGAAACCCACTTTCAATATAAAGACATATATAGATTAAAAATAAAGGAATGGAGAAAGATGTACTATATTAACACTATTCCAAAGAAAGCCGGAATTACTATATTAGTTTCAGACAGCAACCTTCAATCCAAGAAAAGTTATCAGGGTTAAAGAGGGGCATTCTATGATGGTAAAGGGATTGATTCTCTAAAAATACATAACGATCCTTAATCTGCGTGCACCTAACAAAAGAGTATTAATATACCTAAGGCAAAAACTCGTAGAACTTCAAGGAGAAATAGATGGATGCGCTATTGTAGATGGAGACTTCAGCATCCCGCTGCCAGTAATGAACAGATTTGGCATGCAGAAGGTCTGTAAGAACATAATTGAACTCAACAGCATTGTCATTCAACTGGATCTAATTGACATCTACGGAATATTTCATCTAATAGCAGAATACGCATTCTAAAGCTCACATAGAACATCCCTCCTTTCATATTGCTTTCCAGGTGAACACAACCACATCTTTATTAATTAGCTAGGTAAATGCATGTTTTAATAAAGTTCTGTATTTTATTCTCAGAGAACAACTTACAGTGTTTATGGTTTCTGCTATAGTTCTAAAAGCAAAACAAGCTCTTTAAAATAAGATTTCATTAGTTCCCAAAAAGTCTAAGGCTGTTGTTATAGTTTTAATTATGACTTTATTAATTCTTTCATTCACCTGTTAATACCACTTTATTCGCCCATTCAATTATTCAAAAATTGCTTATAGCATCTGCTATATTGCTCCTATTGTGCATTGCCTTCAGTGAATTCTCTACCATTTTATTTTCTTTATTCTGTGACTCAGAAAGCAAGACACCCAATGACCACCTTGGAAAAGGGAGAATCTTGTGCCTTATTTGCTCCCATCTGGATATCTGATTGTATCTTTCTATTCTTCATTGTATGGCATGTTCAGATGATGTTATTATATGTATTTTCTTCAGTGTGGCACATTTTGGTGAAGTAAAGATGAATATAGGACAAAATCACTATTGCTGGCTCTGAGGGAAATATTAAAAATATTTTTCTTGCTAAGGCTTAAGTAATAAAATGATAGATTTAGGAATGAAAGATATAAAAAACGTAATTCATGCTGCTTTTTGACTGCCACATCAATGAGGTGTTGCGAACACACATACCTTTCCTTTCCACGTTTACACAATGTGACTGTAGGTGGATGGTGTCTTGGGAAGTCTGAACCCTCTTTTCTGACAGTTGTCACCATGTTCTCAGCCCAAGTTACACTTTTCATTGTAGTCCCAGATTTTATTATTACTTTGCCCTATTGATTATGAGACAAAAAATGATAGAAGAACTTAGAGAAGTTAAAAACAGAATGAAGTAAGGTTCTCTTATAGGTTTTCTCATCCTTGTGCTTGGAACCAGAAGATTTCGCTTTTCGATACAATTTATCACATCATATATATTCACGCCTGACTAGAATGTGTGAAATTGAATGTTAAACGTGGTTGATGTGACCTTGAATATTGCTATTTTCCTTTCTCTCTCACTGTGATTTTTTTCATGTCTCACTTGTTGAATTTTATTGACCTAATTTCCCAATATAGGATATGTCTCATGAAGGGTGAGAAAAACAATCTGAGAGAAATAAAAATAAAGGTAATGTCCAGAGTTACAAGAAGTGCAAACGTAAAGGGCACTGGCAACAAATAACTGCTCGCCATATTGAGCCCCTGCGGGAGATTCCCAGGATGCCCAGAGATGCTATTAAATTCACACTGCCTGACTTTATACCATTCTCTTAGGATTTACAGCAACTGCCAGAAGTCAATTGAAGTTTTTCTGAGCTATTCTCCACCTCCTCCTCTTCCATATTCTTAATGTTCCTAAAAAACATTAGAAGGGGTTAATAATAGAATGCAGAATATTTTTCCTTTTAAACCTTGAGTGAAATCATCATGTCTGAGCGACTCTTTAGCTTCTATGTGAAGGCAGAGAGACCTTAGCAATCTCTTAAGGACCTTTGTTCCATTGATTTTACAAAGATTTTTGTTGCTATTGTTTCAACTTTTTATTTAAATTCTAGTTAACATATAAGCTAATATTACTTTCAAGAGTAGAATTTAGTGATTCATCATTAACATACGCCACACCCAGCGCTCATCACAAGTGCCCTCCTTACCCATGACCCGTATTTTTATCTAAAATGTTACATCCGAGGGGCACCTGGGTGGCTCACTCAGTTGAGCGTCTGACTCTTGATTTTCGCTCAGATTATGATCTCACGCTTTGTGAGTTTGAGCCCCATATCAGGCTCTAGCTGACAGCATGAAGCTTGCTTGGGATTCTTTCTCCCTCTGTCTCTGCCCCTCCCCTGCTTGCTCTCTACCTCACTCTCTCAAAATAAATAAATAAACACTTGAAAAAGAAAAAAATCTTCAAAATGTTACATTAGAAAAAAAATAAATTTAGTGAATGAAAGATAGAGCCTAAATTTTTTTAAGTATGCAAATCAAAACAAACCATCATACCAACTATACTGTCAAGAGATGTTCTTGGCTAAAAGAAATGGAAGATTCACACAGGAAGATTATCACAGGTGATAATGGCAGGTAGTGTTGGTGCAGCCACCCCTTGGTGTCATTAAGGACTTGGATTCTTTCTCTTTTTGTGTTTCATCATCTTTGCTGTGTTGGCCTTTGGTCTTCGTATGTTGACATCATGATGGCAGTGGAATTTCTACAACTGCAGTGTGAAGTTCATTATCAATGCAGAAAGAGGGGAAATGGCTTATAATGCCACACGTGTTCCCTTTTATCAGAGAAGTAAATTTTTCCTAGGACAGTCGTGTACAACTCCTTACATCTCATTGATTAAATATGTGTCATGTGATCACTTCTAGCTTCATGAAGGTTGGTGAGCTGATTCCCCACTAGTTTTTAAATGTTTATTTATTTTTGAGAGGGAAAGAGAGAGAGAGAGAGAGAGAGCCAGCGAGTGGGGTGGGACAGAGAGAAAGGGAGGCAGAGCATATGAAGCAGGCTCTGTGCTGACAGCAGCGAGCCTGATACAGGGCTCAAACCCACGAACCATGTGACCATGACCTGAGCCAAAGTCAGACACTCAACTGACTGAGCCACCCAGGTGCCCCTGATTCTCTGCTATTTTTTTTTTATCATTTATAGTCAGAAAAAGAAAGAGGTCAAATGTCAAGATGGCTATTAGGTTAGACAACTGAGTGTCTGCCACACAAACTAAATTTAGGTTTTATGAATCCTGCCTCATGCACCATTATGTGACTGTAGAGGGTAAATTCATGAAAATAGGCATTTGTTGGAGAAAACTTTCTTCAGTGTTTTATCATGATAAAGTATTCTTTCAGTATATAAGTCCTTTAATTGGTTAATAGGGGAAAAATTTACCATGATTTATAAGTGACTTATTACAAATATCAGTTATTGTATTAAAGATAAAAAATAACTTAAATACTGGAAAGATATTTGGAGAAAAATTTTGGAACTGTGTCTTTTTTTAACTTAAAAATCAGTTGCATAAGCTTTAGACCAAATTTCTCACAATACAAAAGACTAATATCATTGGTAAACAGTGTGGTAAATTAAATAGAGATTTGAAAAATTAAATGGATGTCATTGGAATCTCTAATCATTAGATTTCTAATGAGGATGCCTCTGACAAACAATTAATCAAGATTCAACAGTTTAGATGAGTCATTCTCATTCTTTGACTTTGTTACTTCCAGGGCATTTTCTTTTTTAATTGCAGACTGAATATATTTCAAATGATTTTGCTAATAATTACTGATGAGTGAATTGCACAGAATTGTGTAATTTTGTTTCACTTGAATAAGAAAAGTCAAATAGTTGAGCAATTAAATTCATTCCAATCAACTGAGCTTCTAGAAAATTGGCTTGAAATGTCATTGAGGAATCTAATTTAATTTCTACATATTGTATGCTAATATAACTATGGGCCAAGTATTTAGCATCATGGACTATTATTTGAAGTTAGATAAGAATTTAGAGAACATCTTCTGTCACCCCAAATTGTATGATAGAAGTGAGGTTTAAATTAACTCCCCTAATTCTTCAGATAAAGAATCTTACTTGAGAAAACATTAAGTGACATGATCAAGATAGTGTAACGAGTTAGTTAAATCAGGAGCTAGAACCACATTGCCTTAACATTTGTGTCAATATGCAATCCTCTAGTTTTATATTTTTCTTTAAAATGATGGTCACAGCATTTTACTTGATACCTGCTTCTTCAGAAAACTGATAGGAATAAAACTCATGGACAAGCCAGAATTTGCAAGTAATATTAATATACGAGAGGCATGGGGTTAAGGGACCTTCATATTAATGTAGTCCAACAAAGAGTCATTAATCCATGTAGCTAGAAACAAACAAAATATTGGACTTAAAAGAAAAAAAGCCAAGGCATCTTATCAAAATTAGATAACAGAATAATGCCTCTCCATTGTATTCCTTCTATATCGTGTTCTCCAAGAAATCAATTTGAGGAGAAGACAGTGAAAATATTGGTTGCAGCCAAGTGATTGAGTTCTCATGTGGAGAATTGTAAAAGTAGAGAAAGAAAGGAGATTTTCTGTTAATCCCATCTATCTTCTCTTTTATTTGCTGGGGTCAAAGTTTCCTTGCAAAGCTAAAAATAGTTTGCCATTTCTAAATTCAGACACATTGGGAGTTAGGGTTTCAGCATATGAATTTTAGGGAGAGAAAAACATTCAGTCCATAACAAATCCCCTAGGAGCCCCGAGCAACTTAAGAAAGCTTCAGTAACAATGATTCACCTTCATCTGAGTGTTTCCTGTCTCTATATATGGGACTGGAGAGAAATTCCAATGAGAATATTTCATCCTTTCATTTATTCATTTCTTTAACACATTAATTGAGCACCTATTGTGTACCAGATTATTCTAGGCACTAAGAAACAGTGATGAACAAAACCAGTTTTTTTTCCTTCATGAAATGTATGTTCCAATAGAGGGAAACAGAAAGATAAATAAATATATCCCATATCATGCCAGAGTAATATATTCTATTAATAAACAGAAAGCAGAGTAAAAGTATAGAGAATGATAGAGCCCAGAATTGCTACTTGTCGATGGTAGTCAAATACTCTCAGGTGACTTTTTATGTAGAGGCCTAATAGCTATAGCTTTAGCACCTTCAAATATTAAAACTGAAAAGATAATGATTCCTCCCTCAGATACCTTCATGACACAGAAGGATAAACTGGGATCTAAAACAGGCTGGCAAACATTTTTTGTTAAATAGCCAGGTAGTAAATATTTTCAATTTGCAAGCTTAACAATCTCTGTCATAACTACTCAAGTGTACCGTTGTAGCACAAAAACAGCCATAGGTAATAAATAAACAGAGTGTGGCTGTGTTCTAATTTGTCCCTCAGGCTGCAATTTGTCTATCCATAATCTACAGCCATGAAATGACCCCCATGGTCACACATTTGACAGCTGATGACAGAGGATAGAACAAACATGTTTCTTCTGACATTGAAAAGAACAAAGACATCTTTAGAAGAAATTATTACAGAGAGAGTTAAATAAATAATGATATGTCATGGATGAAAAAAATTTTCCACTTAACTACTGGCACTTGAATTTATTACAGGGCAGGAACTGTCTTCGTTTAGGAAAACATGTTGATAAGTAATTTCTGGGAGAAGGTGACATTCTGAGGGTGGAGTTTAGCAGGAAGCAACGAAACAAAAGGGATGGCTCAGTATTCTGCATTAGAAATGAACTAGAAACTAGAGGAAAAGGAGAGGTAGAGAAAGGGAAAGACGGAAGAGCCATTCAACAGAATGAGGTGGTATTCAACTCAGGAAACAACAGATGTTGGAGAGGACGCAGAATAAGGCAAACACTCTTAACACTGTTGGTGGGAATGGAAACTGGTGCAGCCACTCTGGAAAACAGCATGGAAGTTCCTCAGAAAGTCAAAAATAGAACTACCCTCCAATCCAGCAATTGCGCTACTAGGTATTTATCCAAAGGATACAAAAATGCAGATTCGAAGGGGCACATGCACCCCAATGTTTATAGTAGCACTATCCACAAGAGCCGATTTATGGAAGGAGTCCAAATGTCCATCGACTGATGAATGGGTAAAGAAGATGTGGTATATATATACCATGGGATATTATTTGGCAATCAGAAAGAGTGACATCTTGCCATTTGCAACAAGGTGGATGGAACTAGAGTGTATTATGCTAAGCAAAATAAGTCAGTCAGAGAAAGACAAATATATAATTTCACTCATGGAATTTAAGAAACACAACAGATGAACACAGGGGAAGGGAAGGAAAAATAAGATAAAAACAGAAAGGGAGGCAACCCATAAGAAATTCTTGAACACAGAAAACAAACTGAGGATTGCTGGAGAAGGGTGGGTAGTGGGATGGGCTAAATAGATGATGGGCATTAAGGAGGGCACCTGTTGGAATGAGCACTGGGTGTTGTGTGTAAGTGACGAATCACTGAGTATTCCTGAAACCAATACTACACTGTATGTTAGCTAACTTGAAATTAAATAAATTATAAAGAAAGAAAAAGATGTCTGTTCAGTTGTTAATGGGCTGCATTGCTACAATACAAACCTCTTTTGTCCTCAAAAATTAAGTAAACTGAGGCACAAATCAAAGACCTTTTATAAATGGGTTTTTGAGGATGTGTATGGTAGTAGGAGGAATTGAGAAAGGAAGGTAAGTTTTTTGTCTGGGCCAATTCTTTGTGTGTGTGTGTGTGTGTGTGGCATTTAATTAAAACCCAATCTTCTATAGCTCACCCATCTGTTTCCTCTATTCCTGTAGTTAAACACCACCAGGGAAAGTCCTGTTAACAGGCCACACTGGTCCAGTTGTAAATGAAGAGCTCTAACCTCCAAGGGGTCCTCAACAGTGTCCACAGACTCTTTGCAACAGCTCTTTCAAACCTTCTCCACACTAATCAAAGCATCAAGCTTTCTCCTCCATTTCTCACTAATCAAGCAATAGCATGGTATTTTAGATGGAAAGAGGAAGTATTACATGGTAACTCCTTTATCTCCCCCCACCCTACCTGACATACTAATCAAGGAGCCTTTAACTTGGGAGTATCCTTCTTCCCTTCTGTGAAAAGGGAGCGCTACCTCTCCCACTGTATAAGCTGCATCCTTCTGCCTCATAAACTGTACAGTATTTTTTTTTATCCTTTATGACTCTTATATTCCAAATTCACTGTGGAAGAGAATCCTTCACATCATCACTTAAGTCATTATGATTCAAAAAAAAAAAAAAGCCTTTCACTGCTCCCATGCCACTACCATCCACTGCCCTCTCTCTCTTCTCTTCTTATTACTTAGCTTCTCGGAAAAGTAGTTGGCAAAATTGTCCTCTTTTTGTGTCCCCCCTCCACTTCTCAACCTACTCTAATCCAGACTCTTCCCATCACTGTCATCTCACTAAACCCCACTGGAAAATGTAAATTCTTAACTTATTCATGTGCTCCACAGCACTTGACATTGGTAACCACTCTCTTCTTGAAAAATTTTAATCCTTTGACTTCAAAGTCATTACTCTCCCTTTTGGTTAGTTTGTTTTTGTTTTATTTGTTGTTGTGTTGTTTTTTCCCCCTGCTCTCTCATCTCACTGACTGCCTTGTTTGCAGTCTTATATTCTCCTGCTCCCTGGACACCAAATGTTGCAGTTCCTCAAAACTAAAACTGAAGTTCTCTTTCTTCTCCTTCTGTGTCCTCTTACTAAGTGATCTTATTTTCATTCAGGGTTTTAATTAGCACTTATCATCTGGTAACTGCAAATTTTATTTCTACAGAACAAAACTCTTCCTTGGAATTCTAGACGATAACTCCAAATGCTTATTTGACATTTCTTTTTAGATATGTCAGATCCATGTGAAAAATGAAATTTATGATCTCCCTACTTAGTCCACTTATATTGAAGAGTAAATGGTATCACCATTCAACTACTTATTTAAGGAAGAAACTTAGGAATAATCTTTGACTCTTAAACATCAGCCCTCATAGCCAGTTAATCGAAAAGCTGTCAACTTCATCTCCTAAGTATATGTCACATTTCCCTGTCTTTCCACATCTACAGCCACCACCCCAGCCTAAGCTGTCTTCAACCCTCAAGTGAACTACTACAATTGACCACTTTAATTCTTGGCCTCTCCACTCACTAATACTCCAAATTGGGGTAACCATGGGGATCTTTTGAAATGCAAACCTCATTACAACACTTATCAGTGACTTTTCATTGTTGTTTGGAAAATGACCACAACCCATAACATGACCTAAAATTTTTATATGACATTGTCACATTTCCCAATATCTTTCACATGACAGCACCTCCTGATTTGTGTACTTCAGCCACAAGTACCCTCCTTTATGATTTCCTTCCCATCACAGGGCTTTTCCATATGGAACTCCCCATTTGCATCAGATGGTAACTTCCTTATCTCACCACTACACACACACACACACACACACACACACACACACACACACACACCCCTACCTAAAACACCAATCAAAGAACCTCTAACTTTGGGGTATCCTTCTTTGCTTTTGTGAAAAGACAGGGCTGCCTTTCTTCCTGTTGTAGGGTGAATCCTTCCACCTCATGATGTGAACATTTTCTGTTGCTTTTTAAAAATCATTTTTCTATTCCACGCTCTCTTATGGAACTGAATCTTTTACATTAGGACTTAAGTCATTACTATTAAATCAAACATGAAACTTTCTGACCCTCTCCTTTAGCTTCGTTAACTCCTCCCGTTCTTTTGGATCACATATTAATGGCCTTTTTTTTTTTTTCAGGGACACTGTCTCTAACCTCCTATACTAGAAAAAAATCTACTTATTATGTGTTTTTGTAAACATACCCTTCTTCATCATAACACTTATCATTTATAATGTTCTATTTATTTGTGTGATTATTTAACAAATGTCTCCTTCCCACACCAGCTTATTGGTTCCCCTAAAACCAGCCTAGTGGCTCACATTTAATGTGATATAACACATAATAGGTGCCCAGTAAATTTTTGGTAAATGAATAAGTGGATAAGTGATGCTATGCAGAATACACTAAATAGTAAGACACTTTATGTAATGCACTGATTCAAAAGAAATAGGACAGTAAAGCCACAGGTGACCCTAAGAGTATAAGCTCACTGAAAATATACAGAAGTTCAGATAATGGCATTGAACTTTCTACAAGACATGAATTTGACAGGTAAACAAACTTCTCTAGGCTATAACTGACATCTGGATTGCTGCAAAATTTATGCAATATGTCACAAGTGTAATTCCAATGGGGAATTGATAAGTTCTGAAACCATTCTTAACTTTGTGAGGATACATAGGACTAGTTTTGGGGAATAAAATGGGATTTAGACTCATCTCCACAGTTGTAAAACAAGGTTTTACCTGCCAAATGATTCTACAATTTTGTGAATTTTTAACAATGTTCACCTCGTTTCTGATATTGCATAAGAGTAGCTTCAATAAGAGTTTTAAGTATGTCTTATTAAAAAATAAAGAGTTAATTAGTCTGTATCCTGAAGTAAAGTCCAAATACAATTTTCACTGGAGTTATCTCACAAAGGCACATTACACCTGCTACATTAAGAGCCAGCCATGCTGATTGTAGCCTACTTAAACAGGTTTCAATACCTTTTTTGGCTGAGAGGGATCACTGTAGTTGTGAAGCATGTCGTATTTTACATATTTTATGCCTTGGGTTTTATAAGTATTAGATAACGCTATGATTCCCAGGTATTAACCCAAGTCCTTCATCAATTCTCTGGCAGGCACTCAGTGCTCCATGACTTGGTTCCCCCGCTTCATAATATTCTTTTTTGACTCAGATTGTTCACAGCTGTGATCACATATTGGCCTAGCTCCTAAGAAGGAGGGGCATACAAGAGTTATTATTGGGCAAATAATAGAAGCTGTCACACAACCAGTGTTTAGTTAGAAAAAGTTTGCAAACGTAGAAAATGCTGGTTGTTGGGCTAGTGAAAGAGTCTCACTGGGAAGGGAGTTCTATTATTTAGATTTGTATAGCGTTTTTGCTCAAGAATATGGTGTTGGGAATCATACCACTTGAGATGTGAATCACTTTTAGAAGGTATACAACTACCTCATGAATGAATCCTTCAGGGAAATTTCTAAGTAGACAAATTTGAGGAGGGGTGACAAGCAAAACAATTCTTCCATAAAACTAATGTTCCAATTTATAAGAGCCTTTGAAACTATATATTTGTCTATCTTGGTTTTCGATAATTAATCTTTAGATACAAAGGTAATAAACATTGTTCTGCCTCCTGCTAACTTTATTTCCTCGGTATGAAGAAAAGTATCAAGGTAGAATAATCTGTTAATAGATTAGATTCAAGATAAGTTAGAACTTATTCCTAAATTGCATTTTATTTGAAACTTGATGGCGTAATAAATTAATGAACATTTCAGATCTCTGAGTCCCAGGTAATTTTCCCTTGTTCATATAACTAGTATTGGCAAATCTAGGGTTCAAACTCAAGTCAGTGGACTCTGGAACTCAAGGTTTTTTTTTATTGAAGTATAGTTGACATACAGAGAACTAAAGTTTTTAAACAGCTTCTCTGTCACCCTCTTATTTTGTTTTATATATTGGCAGGAGTTAAATATTATTTCAGCAAAAATAAAGCACAAATCATCAGTAAGGTTGCAAACACCACAATAAAGTATCTCCTTACTCTACATAAGGCCAACTATTTATGAAATTATTTAGTTACTAAAGGAGAACTTTATACAATCCCAGAGTCACTTTTCAGAACTTCATTTTTTTAATATGAAATTTATTGTCAAATTGGTTTCCATACAACACCCAGTGCTCATCCCAACAGGTGCCCTCCTTAAATTCCACTGATTGTCATTTTGCATCAAAGGCCCATTAGTTTCATCTAGTAGGAGGATGCAAGTCCTATGTTTGTAAGGATGTGGAGAAGCAGGCATTTTCACCCAGATCTGGAGAGAGTATTCTAACATTCTCAATAAGCATTTAAGAATAAAATCAATTCTGTCTTATTATACACATAATTGGCTTTTTTTCATTAAGAAATATTTGTAGAATGCATTCTTAAAGTTTCTGCATTCAACATAATCTCTAAGATTGCATTGGTTTTATAAGTGATGTTGTTTAGCCTAGGTAGTTAACATGAACCAACACGTTTTCATTCAAAGAAGCTTCTACACTCACTAAGGCTAGGTGTTGGTACAGAAATCTCTTGAGAGCAGAATGGTTTTATTAATGCCATTTGAAAAACTGACTTTGGGAATTTTAAGTGGATTTCTGAAATTATTTTCCCAGAAACTGGAAGCTTACAAAGAAGGGGCTGATGTTATGCAATCTGTCTTAAAGCACGGGTCCAGATCACATGATTTCTTTGAAATTCTTTTTCTGGAAAAAAAAAAAAAGAAAAAATCTTTCTGAAATATAGACTGGGGACCAAACTAAATACCCAGAAAAAAATTCCTAGCTGTAAGATAACAACAAAATTGGATAAGTTATATATTTTTAAAAGTTTGAAAGTTTGTGAATGAGTCTAAAAGAAAGAAAGGGGAATCGTTGGTAGTCAAAATAAAATAGTAACTCCAGAGATGTAAGCAAGCTCTCAAACCAGTGCTTACCTTAAAACTTCAGGCATATGGGGGGGAGAGGATGGTGGCGTAGTGGGATGCTGGGTTCACCTTGTCCTGCTGATCACTTAGACTCCACCCACATCTGCCTAAATAACCCAGAAAACCACCAGAAGACTAGCAGAACGGACTCTCTGGAGCCAGCCGTAGACAAAAGGCCCATGGAAGAGGATAGGAGGGCTCAGGGGCAGTACTTGCTACACGGACTGGCGGGAGGGAGCTGGGGCAGTGGAGGGGCAGCCCGGTTGGCAAGACGGAACCCCTGAGTCTGACTTGCACAAGCAGATGGGCCGGACTGCGTGAGTTCTAGCAGCCAGCGGGACTTAACATCTGGAATGTTGTAAGTCAACAGCTCTGCTCAGAGAGCAGGAGGGCTAGAGGACACCAGGAGGGAGAATGTTGAGCCTCAGAAGACAGAGCTCAGCTCGGTGGGGGAACAAAGGCTCTGACAAGCGCCATCTCCCTCTCCCATCCCCCAGCCAAAATTCCAAAGGGAACCAGTTCCCTTCACTGAACCTGCTTGCACCATGCAAACGCCCAACGCTGTGCTTCTGTGGATCCATCCCTCCCACGGGCCTGCCTCCTCCCGTGCTGCAGGGCCCCTCCCACAGGGGACCACCAACTGCAAAGCAAGCTAAGCCTACCCCTCCCGCCCCTGTGCACCTTGCAGATCCACCCCGGCTTGGCCAGATGCCATGGAAGCAGCACCACAAGCCTGGCAGTGTGCAAGCAGCCCAGACAGGGGCCACACCACTCCAAAGTGAGTCCTGCCCCTGGGAGAGGGGAAGATAAGGTACACACCAGTCTGACTGTGGGCCCAGCGGTGGGCTGGGGGCAGACATCCAGTCTGACTGCGGCCCGCCCACCAACGCAAGTTACTCCAGACAGCACAGGGGAAGTGCCCTGCAGTTCGGAGCTACCACAGGGACTACCCAAAATGACAAAACGGAAGAATTCTCCTCAAAAGAAACTCCAGGAAGTAGCGATAGCTAACGAATTGATCAAAAATGATTTAAGCAATATAACGGAACAAGAATTGAGAATAGTAGTCATAAAATTAATTGCTGGGCTTGAAAAAAGCACAGAGGACAGCGGAGAATCTATTGCTACAGAGATGAAAGGACTAAGAAATAGTCATGAGGAACTAAAAAAATGCTATAAATGAGGTGAAAAATAAAATGGAGGCGGCCATACCATGGACTGAAGAGGCAGAGGAGAGAATAGGTGAATTAGAAGATAAAATTATGGAAAAAGAGGAAGCTGAGAAAAAGAGAGAAAAATCCAGGAGTATGAGGGGAGAATTAGAGAACTAAGTGATGTAATCAAACAACACAATATCCATATCATAGAAATTCCAGAAGAAGGAGAGAGAAAAGGGCTGAAGGTGTACTTGAACAAAGCATAGCTGAGAACTTCCGTGATCTGGGGAAGGAAACAGGCATAAGAGGCACAGAGAACTCCCTTCAGACGTAACTTAAATTGATCTTCTGCATGACATATCATAGTGAAACTGGCAAAATACAAGGATAAAGAGAGAATTCTGAAAGCAGCTAGGGATAAACAGGCTCTAACTTGCAAAGGTAGGCACATAGAAAGAGTAGTGGCAGACCTATCTACTGAAACTTGGCAGGCCAGAAAGGAATGGCAGGAAATCTTCAATGTGAGGAACAGAAAAAATATGAAGCCGAGAATCCTTTATCCAGCAAGTCTGTCATTCAGAATAGAAGGAGAGATAAAGGTCTTCCCAAACAAACAAAAACTGAAGGAATTCATCACCACTAAACCAGCCCTACAAGAGATCCTAAGGGGGATTCTGTGAGTGAAATGTTGCAAGGACCACAAAGTACCAGAGACATCACTACAAGCATGAAACCTACACACATCACAATGACTCTAAACCCATATCTTTTCATAATAACACTGAATGTAAATGGATTAAATGCGCCAACCAAAAGACATAGGGTATCAGAATGGATAAAAAAACAAGACCCATCTATTTGCTGTCAACAAGAGACTCATTTTAGACCTGAGGACACCTTCAGATTGAAAGTGAGGCGATGGAGAAATATCTATCATGCTACTGGAAGTGAAAAGAAAGCTGGAGTAGCCATACTTACTTCAGACAAACTAGACTTTAAATTAAGGGCTGTAACAAGAGATGAAGAAGGGCATTATATAATAATTGCAGGGTCTATCCATCAGGAAGAGCTAACAATTATAAATGTCTATGCTCCGAATACGGGAGCCCCCAAATATATAAAACAATTCATCACAAACATAAGCAACCTTATTGATAAGAATGTGGTAATTTCAGGGGACTTTAATACCCCACTTATAACAATGGATAGATCATCTAGACACAGAATCAATAAAGAAACAAGGGCCCTGAATGATACATTGGATCAGATAGACTTGACAGGTATATTTAGAACTCTGCATCCCAAAGCAACAGAATATACTTTCTTCTTGGGTGCACATGGAACCTTCTCCAAGATAGACTACATACTGGGTCACAAAACAGCCCATCCTAAGTATAAAAGAATTGAGTTCACTCCACGCACACTATCAGACCACAATGTGATGAAGCTTGAAATCAACCACAGGAAAAAGTCTGGAAAACCTCCAAAAGCATGGAGGTTAAAGAACACCCTACTAAAGAAAGAATGGGTCAACCAGGCAATTAGAGAAGAAATTTAAAAATATATGGAAACAAATGAAAATGAAAATACAACAATCCAAATGCTTTGGAAGGCAGCAAAGGCAGTCCTGAGAGGAAAATACATCGCAATCCAAGCCTATCTCAAGAAACAAGAAAAATCCCAAATACAAAATCTAGCAGCACACCTAAAGGAACTAGAAGCAGAACAGCAAAGACACCCCAAACCTAGAAGAAGAAAAGAAATAACAAAGATCAGAGCAGAAATAAATAATATACAATCTTAAAAAATTGTAGAGCAGGTGTGCCTGGGTGGCTCAGTCAGTTAAGCGTCCGACTTCAGCTCAGGTCACGATCTCACAGTCTGTGAGTTCGAGCCCCACGTCAGGCTCTGTGCTGACAGCTCAGAGCCTGGAGCCTGCTTCGGATTCTGTGTCTCCCTCTCTCTCTGCCCCTCTCCTGCTCATGCTCTGTCTCTCTCTCTCTCAAAAATAAATAAACATTAAAAATTTTAAAAAAATTGTAGAGCAGATCAATGAAACTAAGAGTTGGTTTTTTGACAAAATAAGCAAAATTGATAAATCTCTAGCCAGGCTTCTCAAAAAGTAAAGGGAGATGACACAAATAGATAAAATCATGAATGAAAATGGAATTATTACAACCAATCCCTCAGAAATACAACCAATTATCAGGGAATACTATAAAAAATTATATGCCAACAAACTGGACAACCTGGAAGGAATGGACAAATTCCTAAGCACCCACACACTTCCAAAACTCAAACAGGAAGAAATAGAAAACTTGAACAGAACCATAACCAGCAAAGAAATTGAATCAGTTATCAAAAATCTCCCAACAAATAAGAGTCCAGGACCAGATGGCTTCCCAGGGGAATTCTACCAGACATTTAAAGCAGAGATAATACCTATCCTTCTCAAGCTGTTCCAAAAAATAGAAAGGGAAGGAAAACTTCCAGACTCATTCTATGAAGCCAGCATTACTTTGATTCCCAAACCAGACAGAGACCCAACAAAAAAAAGAGAACTACAGGCCAATATCTCTGATGAATATGGATGCAAAATTCTCAACAAGATACTAGCAAATCGAATTCAACAGCATATAAAAAGAATTATTCACCATGATCAAGTGGGATTCATTCCTGGGCTGCAGGGATGGTTAAACATTCGCAAATCAATCAATGTGATACATCACATTAATGAAAGAAAAAATAAGAACCATATGATCCTGTCAATTGATGCAGAAAAAGCATTTCGCAAAATTCAGCATCCTTTCTTAATAAAAACCCTCAAGAAAGTCAGGATAGAAGGAACATACTTAAACATCATCAAAGCCATTTATGAAAAGCCCACAGCTAATATCATCCTTAATGGGGAAAAGCTGAGAGCTTTCCCCCTGAGATCAGGAACACAATAGGGATGTCCACTCTCACCTCTGTTGTTTAATGTAGTGTTGAAAGTTCTGGTATCAGCAAGAAGACAATAAAAGGAAATCAAAGGCATCAAAATTGCCAATGATGAAGTCAAGCTTTCACTTTTTGCAGATGACATGATATTATACATGGAAAACCCGATAGACTCCACCAAGAGTCTACTAGAACTGATACATGAATTCAGCAAAGTTGCAAGATACAAAATCAGTGTACAGAAATCAGTTGCATTCTTATACACTAATAGTGAAGCAACAGAAAGACAAATAAAGAAACGGATCCCATTCACAATTGCACCAAGAAGCATAAAATACCTAGGAATAAACCTAATCAAAGATGTAAAAGATCTGTATGCTGAAAACTATAGAAAGCTTATGAAGGAAATTGAAGAAGATATAAAGAAATGAAAATACATTCCATGCTCATGGATTGGAAGAATAAATATTGTTAAAATGTCAATACTACCCAAAGCAATTTACACATCCAATGCAATCCCAATCAAATGGCACCAGCATTCTTCTCGAAGCTAGAACAAGCAATCCTAAAGTTTGTATGGAACCACAAAAGACTCCAAGTATCCAAAGTAGTATTGAAGAAGACCAAAGCAGGAGGCATCATAATCCCGTACTTTAGCCTCTAGTACAAAGCTGTAAGCATCAAGACAGCATGGTTTTGGCACAAAAACAGACACATAGACCAATGGAATAGAATAGAGACTCCAGAATTGGACCCACCATTGTATGGCCAACTAATCTTTGACAAAGCAGGAAAGAATATCCAATGGAAAAAAGTCTCTTTAACAAATGGTGCTGGGAGAACTGGGCAGCAACATGCAGAAGAATTAAACTAGACCACTTTCTTACACCAGTCACAAAAATATACTCAAAATGGATAAAGGACCTGAATGTGAGACAGGAAACCATCAAAACCCTACCCTAGAGGAGAAAGTAGGCAACAACCTCTCTGACCTCAGCCACAGCAATTTCTGATATGACACGTCTCCAAAGGCAAGGGAATTGAAAGCAAAAATTAACTATTGGGACCTCATGAAGGTAAAAAGCTTCTGCACTGCAAAGAAAACAGTCAACAAAACTAAAAGGCAACCGATGGAATGGGAAAAGATATTTGCAAATGACATATCAGACAAATGGCTAGTATCCAAAATCTATAAAGAGCTCACCTAACTCCACACCCAAAAAAGAAATAATCCAGTGAAGAAATGGGCAGAAAACATGAAAAGACACTTCTCTAAAGAAGACATCCAGATGGCCAACAGGCACATGGAAAGGTGCTCAACGTCACTCCTAATCAGGGAAATGCAAATCAAATCCACACTGAGATACCACCTCAAGCCAGTCAGAGTGGCTAAAATGAACAAATCAGGAGGCTATAGATGCTGGAGAAGATGTGGAGAAACGGGAACCCTCTTGCACTGTTGGTGGGAATGCAAACTGGTGCAGCCTCTCTGGAAAACAGTGTGGAGGTTCCTCCAAAACAAAAATAGATCTACCCTATGACCCAACAATAGCACTGCTAGGAATTTACCCAAGGGATACAGGAGTGCTGATGCATAGGGGCACTTGTACCCCAATGTTTATAGCAGCACTTTCAACAATAGCCAAATTATGAAAAGAGCCTAAATGTCCATCAACTGATGAATGGATCAAGAAATCGTGGTTTATATACACAATGGAATACTATGTGGCAATGAGAAAGAATGAAATATGGCCTTTTGTAGCAACGTGGATAGAACTGGAGAGTGTTATGCTAAGTGAAATAAGTCACACAGAGAAAGACAGATACCATATGTTTTCACTCTTATGTGGATTCTGACAGACGTAACAGAAGACCATGGGGGAGGGGAAGGAAAAAAAAAGGGAGGGAGGCAAACCATAAGAGACTCTTAAAAACAGAACAAACTGAGGGTTGATGGGGGGTGAGAGGGAGGGGTTAGTGGGTGATGGGCATTGAGGAGGGCACCTGTTGGGATGAGCCCTGGGTGTTGTATGAAAACTAATTTGACAATAAATTTCATATTAAAAAAATGAAAAAAAGAAAAAAGAAATGCTATGCCATTGTTATTTATTATTATTATTATTTTCTGTGTACTTTGATTTTAATTTTTATTTTGTCTTTGATCCAAGATTTAATAAAAAGTGTTTTGTTCTTTAAAAAAAATCTTCAAGCATATGAGAAGCAGGAGGTAAAGCTGAAGATCCATGGAATGTTTGGAATCAGATTGGAAGTTGTTGAATATATTTAGGATCCCAGTGTTATACCCTTAACAAAAAGATTTTTAAAATATGCATCATAAGAGAAAACAGCAAGGAAATTTTCCTGTCTCTAAACCTTGGATCTGGGTGGTGGGTGGGGCAGGCAGGGTGGTAGAGAATTTCCTCTAAGATGTGTTCAGGGCCTTAGTTTCTGTTTTCTAGATTGTTCAAAAATCCTTAAGCCAAGGAAATATATTAGTGTTGTCATCAGTGGTGATTTTTACAGATGCCTGGCATAAAAAATAGAAATTATCCATAGAAGAATACAACTTCTACTCAGTTCTTCAAGTATTCCCATAGAAAATGTGGTGTAGTAAGCATTCTGTGTTTGGGCCCTTCTAATAGGTATATCGTGGAATCTCGTTTTCATTTGCATTTTCCTCATGACATATGCTTATTTGCCACCTGTACATCTTTGGTGAGGTATTTATTAAAGTCTTTGATCCATTTTGTGATTGGGTTGTTTGCTTTCTTATTGTTGAGCTTTAAGAATTCTTTGTATATTTTGGATAACAGTTCTTTAATCACCTACGTTTTCTGCAAATATTTTCTCCCAGTCTGTGGCCTTGTTATTCTCATGCCACTGTCTTCTGCAGAGATGAAAATTTTAATTTTAGTGACATCCAGTTTATCAATTCCTTCTTTCATGGATTGTGCCTTTGGTGTTTTATCTAAAAAGCCATCACCAAACCTAGGGTCATCTTACTTTTCTTTGTTATCTTCTTGGAGTTTTATAGTTTTGCATTTTATTTGGGTCTATATCCATTTTGAGTTAATTTTTATGAGGATTGACATATGTTAATAGTCTAGCTTCTTTTTTTCATGCAGATGTCCAGTTGTTTCAGCACCATTGTTTGAAAAGACTATCTTTGCTCTATTGTATTGCCTTTACTCATTTTTCTGGGTCTGTTTATGAGCTCTCGATTCTGTTCCATTAATCCATTTGTTCTTCAGTCCCAGTCTTGAAGTTGAGAGTGTCAATCCTCCAACTTTGTTTTTATTCAATGATGCATTATTTATTCTGATTTTTTACCTCTCCATTTAAAATTTAGAATTAGTTTGTCAGTATACACAAAATAACTTGCTGGGATTTTTATAGGGATAGCGTTGAACATGTGGATGAAATTGATAAAAACTGGCATCTTGACAATACTGAGTCTTCCTATTAATGAACATAGACTGTCTCTCTGCTTATTTAGTTTTATTTCTGTCCCTGAAGTGTTGTACTTTTTCTTATATGGATTTTTGACATATTTTGTCATATTTAAAACTGTTTCATTTTTTGAGTGTTAATTTAAATGATAGTGTGTTTTTAATTTCAAACTCTACCTATTCATTGTTGATGTATCGGAAAGGGACTGACTTTTGTATATTAACCTGCATCCTTGCTATAATCACTTATTAGTTCCAGAGGTTTCTTTTAATTTGGTCCTTTCAGATTTTCTACATAGACAATTATGTCATCTATGAACAAAGACAGTTTTACTTTTTCCTTCCCAATAAGTGTACATTTTTATTTCCTCTTCTTGTCTTATTTCAAGGCAAGAAATACTTAGCTAGCATTTCCATTATATTGTTAAAAATGAATGGTAAGAGGGAACATCTCTGTCTTCTTCCTGATCTTATAGGGAAAATTTCTAATTTCTCACCAATCATTATGATATTAACTGTAGATTTTTTTGTATATTTGCTTTATCAAATTGAGGAAGTTCCCGTTGTTAATGTACTGAGAATTTTTATCATGAATGGGTGTTGGATATTTTCAAATGATTTATCTCCATTTTTTTATATGATTGTGTGATTTTTTCTTCTGTAGTCTATTCATGCGATGGATTACATTCATTAATTTTCAAATGTTGAACCAGCTTTACATACCGGGGATAAATCTCATTTGGTCATTCCATATAATTCTTTTTATACATTGTTGGATTCAAGTTGGTAATATTTAGTTGAAGACATTTTCATTTATGTTCATGAGACATATTTTTCTTTAGCTTTCCTTTTTTAACGTTTAGTTTATTTTTGAGAGAGAGAGAGAGAGAGAGAGAGAGAGCGTGCACAGGCACAGGCACACGCACACATGACCTGGGGAGGGGCAGAGAGAGGAGGAGAAAGGATCTGAAGGGACTCCATGCTGACAGCAGACCGCCATGCAGGGCTGGAACTCAGGAACTGTGAGATCATGACCTGAGCTGATGTCAGAGGCTTAACAGACTGAGCCATCCAGGCAACCCAGTTTTCTTATAATGCCTTTGTCTATTTGGGGTATTAGGGCAATACTGGCCTCATAGAATGAGTTAGAAGTATTCCTTCTGCTTCTGCCGTCTGAAAGAAAACTGGTATAATTTCTTCCTTAATTTGGTAGAACTCACCAGTGAACTCATCTGGACCTTCTGCTTTCTGTATGGGAAGGTTATTAATTATTGATTCAATTTCTTTAATAAATACAGTCCTATTCAGATTGTCTATTTCTTCATGTGTGAGTTTTGGCACATTGTGTCTTTCAAGGAATCGTCTTTTATTTCATCTAGGTAATCAGATTTGTGGACATAGAGTTCTTCATAATTTTCCTTTATTGTTCTTTTACTGTCTATGGAATCTTTAGCGGTGTCCTGTATTTTCGGTATTAGTAATTTGTTCCCTCTCTTTTTCTTAGTTAGCCTGCCTTAAGGTTTATCATTTCTATTAATCTTCTCAAGGAACCAACTTTTGGTTTGTTAATTTTTTCCTATTGATTTCCTATTTTCACTTTCATTGGTTTCAGCTCTATTTTTTTTCTTTTCTTCTGCTTACTTTGGATTTAATTTGCTCATCTTTTTCTAGTTTCCTAAGATGATTGATTTTAGATGTTTCTTCTTTCCTGATATTTGCATCAAAGCTAAAAATTTCCTTCTAAGCACTGCTTTCACTACATCTCACAAATATTGATAAGTTGTGTTTTTATTTTCATTTAGTTGACAATATTTTTAAATTTCTCCTGAGATTTCTTCTTTGACCCTATATTATTTAGAAGTGTGTTGCTTAATCTACAAGTATTTGGGGATTTTCCAGTTATCTTTCTGTTATTGATTTCTATTTTAATCCTTTGGTGATCTGAGAGCATATATTGTGTGCAGTGTGCCATTGTTGGATGAAGTCAGCTGTAGTTCTCATTTAGATCCAGTTCCTTGGTAGTGCTGTTGAGTTTAACTATGTCCTCACTGATTTTCTGCCTGTTGAGTCTGTCCATTTCTGATAGAAGGGTGTTGTACTCCCTAACTTTAATAGTGGATTCACCTATTTCTCATTACAGTTCTCTCAGTTTTTGACTCACATATTCTGATGTTCTGTTCTTAGACACACGCAAATTGAGGATTATTGTGTCTTCTTGGAAAAATGAACTCTTTATCATTATGTAATGGCTCTATTTATCTCTTCTATCTTTCCTTGCTTTGAAGTCTGCTCTGTCTGAAATTAAAGCTACCCCAGCTTTTTTTTTAGTGTTGACATGGTATGTTTTTATTTATCCCTTTACTTTTATTCTATATATGTCTTTATATTTAAAGTGGGTTTCTTATGGGCAACATATAGGTAGGTCTTCTTTTTTTTATTTTTGAGCCACCATGAAAATCTCTGTCTTTGTTTATTTTTTAAATATAATTTATTATCACGTTGACTAACATTCAGTGTATACAATGTGCTCTTAGTTTTGGGGATAGATTCCCATGATTCATCACTTATATACAACACCCAGTGTTCATCCCAACAAGTGCCCTCCTCACTGCCCATCACCCATTTTCCCCGCTCCCCTGACTCCCCCCTGCCCCACCAATCAACCCTCAATTTGTTCTCTGTATTTAAGAGTCCCTTATGGTTTGCCTCCCTCCCTCTCTGTTTATAACTATTTGAAAATCTCTGTCTTTAGATTGAAGCATTTAGACTATTGACATTCAAAGTGATTATTAATATAATTAGATTAATATCTACCACATTTGTTTCTTTTTTAAGTCAGTATAGGGACTTTAATTTCAACTTTATTGAAGCGTGATTGAAATATAAAATTCTGAGATATTTAAAGTATACATTATGGTGATTTGGTATACATACACATTGTGAAATGATTCTTTCAATCTAGTTAATTAATATAGCCATCACTTTGCATATTTCTCTCCCTCTCGGTCAGAATATTTAAGTTCTGCTCTCTTGGCAGATTTCCATTTTACAATACAGTGTTAGCAACTGTAGTTACCATGGTTTTCATTAGATCCTCAGACCTTATTCATCAATAACTGAAAGCCTGTACCCTTTTACCAACCTCTCCCTATTTTCCCTACCTTTCATCCCCTGGCAACCACTTTTCTATTTTCTATTTCTTTGAGTTTGACATTTTTTTTCAGATTCCACATATAAGTGAAACCATGCAGCATTTATCTTTCTTTGTTGATTTTGTACACTCAGTGTAATGTTTTCAAGGCCCATCCAAGTTGTTACAAATGGCCAGATTTCCTTCTTTCTGATAACTGAATACTATTTCCATTGTATGTACATATATCACCTTTAAAAATTTAATTGATAGTTAACATGCAGTGTTGTATTAGTTTGGGGTGTACGATATAGTGATTCAACAATTCTATACATTACTCAGTGCTCATCGCGACCCTCCCCTCTGGTAACCATCAGTTTGTTTCTGTAGCTCAGAATCTGTTTTTGGTTTGTGTCTTTTTTCCTTTGTTTTGTTTCTTAAATTCTAAATATGAGGGAGATCATTCAGTATTTATCTCTCTCTGACTGTCGTATTTTAGTTAGCATTATACTCTCTGGATCCATCCATGCTATTACAAATGGCAAGATTTTATTCTTTTTTGTGGCTAAGTAATATTCCATTGTACATGTATAACATACCTTTATCCATTCATCAGTCAATGGACGCTTGAGCTACTTCCATAATTTGGCTATTGTAAATAATGTTGCAATAAACATAAGGGTACATATATCTTTTCAAATTACTATTTTCGTATTCTTTGGGTAAATACCCAGTAGTGCGATTACTGGATTGTAGGGTAGTTCTGTTTTTAACTTTTAGAGGAACCTCCATATTGTTTTCCACAGTGACTGAATCAGTTTGCTTCCCACCAATAGTAGTTGAGGGTTCCTTTTCCTCCACATTCTCACTAACACTTGTTGCTTCTTGTGTTTTTTATTTTAACCATTCTGACAGGTGCAAAGTAGTACTTCATTATGGTTTTTATTTGTGTTTCCCTGATGGTAAGTGATGTTGAGCATCTTTTCATGTCTGTTAACCATCTTGTGTATTCTTTGGAGAAATGTCTGTTCGTGTTTTCTGCCCATTTTTTTCAATTGGATGATTTGGTTTTTTTGGTGTTGAGTTGTATAAGTTCTTTATATATTTTAGATTCTAACCCTTTATAGCATATGTCATTTGTATATCACATATTTTTATCCATTCATCTGTTGATGGACACTTACAATATTTACATACTCTGGATATTATGAATATTGCTGCAATGAACTTGGAAGTGCAAAGATCTCTTTGAGATCCTGTTTTCATTTCCTTTGTTTATATACCCAGAAATGGAATTGCTGGATCATAGTATAGTTCTATTTTTAATTTTTTGATAAAGCTTTATATTGTTTTCCATAGTAGCCATACCAGTTTACATTCCCACCTATATATAGTACATAAGGATTCTGTTTTCTCCACATCCTCACCAACACTTACCTTTTATGTTTTCGATGATAACTGTTCTAATGGGTCTGAAGTGATATCACATTGTGGTTTTGACTTGCATTTCTCTGATGATGAGTCATATTCAACACCTTTTCTTGTATCTCCTGGCCATCTATATGTCATCTTTGGGAAAATGTGTATTCAGTTTCTCTGCCCATTTTTTAAGTCAGTTTTTTTTTTCCTATTGAGTTTTATGAGTCCTTTATTTAGGATATAACCCCATATCAGATATATGAACTATAATATTTGTTCCCATTCTGTAGGTTGCCTTTTTGTTTTATTGATGGTTTCCTTTGCTGTGAAGAAGCTTTATAGTTTGATGTAGTACCACTTGTTTATTTTTGCTTTTGTTGTCTTTATTTTTGATGTCAAATCCAAAAAATCCATGATGAATGTCAGGGAGCTTACCTCTTATATTTTCTTCTAGAAGTTTTATTGTTTTAGGACTTACATTCAAGTCTAATCCATTTTGAGTTGATTTTTATGTATGGTATAAGACAAGTGTCCAGTTTCACTCTTTTGCATGTGGCTGTCCACTGTTACCAGCACCAATTATGCAAGTGACTATCCTGTTTTCATTGTATATTCTTGGCTCCTTTTTTGTAAATTAATTGACTATATATGCATGGGTTTATCACATGGCTCTCTTTTCTGTTCCGTTGATCTTTGGGTTGAGGCATTTAGACCATTGACATTCAAAGATCATTAATATAATTAGATAATATCCACCATATTTGTTGCAATTTTCTATTTGTTGCCCTTGTTCTTTGTTCCTTTTTTTTCTCTTTCTCTCTTTTCCTGACTCTGTGGTTTTAATTGGGCATTTGAATGATTCCATTTTTTCTCCTTTCTCAGCATATCAGTTATGCTTCTTTTTTTAATTTTTAATTTTAATTTTGATTTTTCTTAGTTATTGCCCTAGAGTTTGCAATATAAATTTACAACTAATCTAAGTTCACTTTCAAATAACACTATACCATTTCATGGTTAGTTTTAGCAACTTGTAATTATCCTAATAGGAATTTATTAGTAAGCCCTTGTATCAATGCTGCCATCCATTTCACTTACACATAACATATACATATACACACACATAAGATACATACAAACATACATAATTGAAAAAATTGTTGCTATTATTATTTTGAATACAGTTATCTGTTAAATCAGTTAAGAATAAATAAAATAAAAGTTTTGTATTTTACCTTCACTTACCTCTTTTTCAGTTCTCCTTTGTTTGCATATATCTGAATTTCTGGCCTATATTATTTTCCTTATCTCTAAAAAAC
This sequence comes from Acinonyx jubatus, assembly GCF_027475565.1. Classification (NCBI taxonomy): domain Eukaryota; kingdom Metazoa; phylum Chordata; class Mammalia; order Carnivora; family Felidae; genus Acinonyx; species Acinonyx jubatus. Next base: position 18,491,470 of record NC_069389.1, on the reverse strand, counting down.
TTCTTTTAATCTTTTTTGCAAGGCAGGTTTGCTGGTGAGAAATTTCTTCAGTTCTTGTTTGGCTGAGAAACTCTTAAGTTCTCCTTCACTTTTGAAGCACAATTTCACAAGTACAGAAATCTACATTGGTGGGCTTTTTCTTTCAACACTATAAATATTTTGTCCGGCTCTCTCCTTTCTTGCCTGTTTTTTGAGAAGCTGGATGTAATTTTTATTTTTGTTCCTATCTAAGTAAGATTTTTTCATCTGGCCTTTTTCAAGATTTATTTCTTTATCTTTGATTTTCTGTAGTGTGGGTATGATACACCTAGGTGTAGTTTTTAAAATTTTTTTGTCATATATCCTTTTGTCAGAGCTTCTTTGATCTGTGGTTTGGTGTCTTACTTTAATTGGGGGAAATTATCAAGCATTATCATCTCATGTGTTATATAAAATATTTTATATCAAATATTTGTTATATAAAATATTAATATTAAATATTGTATCAAATTCTTCTTCAGTTCCTTTCTCCCTTCAACTTCTGCCATTCCCATTAGGCATTTGTTTCACTTTTTGTAGTTCTCACAGTTCTTAGATATTCTGGGTTTTTTTAGTCTTCTTTTCTGTTTGCTTTTCAGTTTTGGAGGTTTTTGTTGATATATTCTTAAGCTCAGAGAGAAAGAGAGAGAGAGAAAGAGAGCACGACCGGGGGAGGGGCAGAGAGAGAGGGAGACACAGAATCTGAAGCAGGCTCCAGGCTCTGAGCTGTCAGCACAATGCCCACGCGGGGCTCAAACCCACGAACTGGGAGATCATGACCTGAGCCGAAGTTGTATGCTTAACCAACTGAGCCACCCAGGCACCCCTAATCATAGTTGCTTTAAATTCCCACTCTGATAGTTCCAACATTCCTGCCATGTCTGGTTTTGATGCTTATGCTGTCTGTTTAACTGTGTTGGTTTCTGTTTTTGTTTTTGTTTTTGTTTTTGCATCTTTGTATGTCTTAACATTTTTTCTTGATAGCCAAACATGATATACTTGGTAAAATGAAGTGCTCTACGTAAGCCTTTAGTAATGTTGTGGTAAGGTATGGAGGAGGAGCAGTTTTCTAGTCTTAGTCTTTTAGTGAGCCTATGCCTATGGACTGTGAACTTCACAAGTGCTTCTCAGGTTTCCCCCCTGACTCCCCCACCCTGCCAACTTAGATGGGACAGGATGGCCAGATGGGGTCTACTTGGGTATTTCTCTTCTCCCATGTGGAAGGCTGGAGTGGGCTGGAGTTGGATATTTCCCTTTCCCTAGGTCATTTAGGCAATGGTAAAACCCCAGCAGGTTAGGCTCTGGTTAATTAGTATGTCCCGAGGACAGACCTTGTTAAGAAGAACAGAGGTATATTTCAAACGGGTTCATTTGGCATCTTTCAGATGGCATATTTCAAAATTTTTCCTTTTGCTCATCCTCTGCCAGAAGCATGAAGGGATTTTTCTCTGATATTTGCTATTGAACTCCTGGAGGTAAAACTCATGAAAGTATGGGAGGCCCCCAGTGACTGGGTACCCCTGGAGTTTTTAACCTCTTAAACTTGATCACTCTTCTAGTTCTAATGATTTTCTAGCAATTCATCGTTTACATTTCTGGTCTCTTTACCCAGACACTAGTTCCCAAGGAGGTTTCAACTCATATGTTTCTACTCTAGTCAGTTGTGATTCTCTAGATTTGCCTGTTAGACTCTCCAATGTGAAGATCAGCAGCTTGCCCTGTGACCTAACTTCTCTTACAAGTTTGAGAAGGAATGTTGACATTTAAGTTTGTTTGCCTTATTACTTGTTGTTAGGACAGAGCAGTAACTTCCAAGTTCCTTCTGTGAAGAACCAGAAATCGGAAGTCTAAAAATGTTTTTTTATTCTAATATAAAAGTAGAAACAGGATTCTAGATTGTACATATTTTACCTAAAATTAATTAATTTAGCTACCGAGACAGAGAAAGTCTAAGTGGGGAGAGGTGCAGAGGAAGAGAGAGAGAGAATCTCAAGCAGGTTCCACATGTAAGCATGGAGCCTGATGCAGGGCTCAATCCCACAACCCTGGGATCATGACCAGAGCTGAAATCAAGAGTTGGACATCCAACCAAGTGACCAACCCATGCACCCCTAAACCTTACATCTTATACACATATTAACTCAAAATGGATCACAGTCATAACTGTAAATCCTAAAACCATAAAACTTTTTGAAAAAAAAATAGGAGAAATCTCCAGGGTCTAGGGCTAAGCCCAGAGTTCTCAGTCTTGACATAAAAATCATGAGATAGATAGATAGATAGAAACAAACAAACAAACAAACTGATAGGACTTCATCAAGCTTGAAAGTATTGCTCCACAGAATACCCTGTTGAGAGGATGAAAGTTAAACCACAGAATGAAGAAAATATTTTTAAACAATATTCTAATAAAGTACTAGTATCCAGAATATGTAAAGAATTCTCAAAACTCAACATTAAAAACAATCTGCTCACAAAATGGGTAGAAAACAAAAACAGAGATTTCATTAACAAGGATATCCAGGTGACAGGTCAGCGCATGAAAAGATGTCTACCTTCATTAGCCATTAGAAGAGTGCAAACTGAAACCAAATGGGAACTATCCACTTACCAGAATAGCTGAAGCGTTAAAAATGCCAACACCAAATGCTGGTGAGGATTTGGAGGAACTGGATTTATTATACACAGCTAGTGGGAAAATAAAATGCCACCAGCCACTCTGGAAAACAATTGGGCAGGGTTTTTTTTTTTTATATATAACACTAAACATGTACTTCCTACATGACCCAGCAATTGCACTCTTGGACATTTACTTCAGAGAAAAGAGAGTTATGCTCAGACAAAACGTGTATACATAAATATTCACAGGAGCTTCATTATTAACATCCAAAACTGTGTATGGCCCAGATGTCCTTCAACAAGTGAATGGTTAAACAAACTGGTACATTATTACCATAAAATACTACTCAGAAGTTTTTTTTTAATAGGCTGTTTTTACACATAACAACTTAAATGGATCTTCAGAGAATTACACTGAATGAAGTCAATCCAGAAATATCACATGCAGTAAGATTCCATTTATACATAACATCCTCAAAATGAGAAAATTAAATGGAGAACAGATTAGTGATTGTCAGGGGTTAGGGACTGAGGGGAGGGTGGGAGGGAGGTGAGTGTGAGTATAAAAAGGCAACATGACAGATCCTTGTGGTGATGAAAATGTTCTGTATCTTGACTCCGGTGGTGAATACACAAATCCACATGTGATAAATTTGAATAGAGGTACATAGAGGCACACATAGACACATTCACACAAATGAATCCAAATAGTCATTTGAACAAGATTGGTAAATCACATTGATGTCAATGTCCTGGTTATGATACGGCACTACAGCATGACATGATGTTATCATGTGGGCAAACTGGGTAAATGCTATATAGGATTTCTCTGTATTATTTCTCACAACTGCTTGTAAATCTACAGTCATCTAAAACTAAGAAATTGAATTAAAACAAATGAAAGCCATTGTTTGCCTGTATTCAACCTTCCAACCTTATATGTAAAAAGCCAAATGCCATTCTGATACCCAATTCTTCTCTATCTCAAAGGTCATGAGATCTTCCCTATATTACTGTTGCTAAATTTTATGCTTGTGAGTCTTCTGAGGACTCAGTTGGTCCTTGCAATCTGGAAAGTTGTGTTCTTCTATTCTGAAGAAATCTCTTCATCACTTTTGAATGATCTTTCTTCCTTCTGTTTTCCTGATGATTTTCTTAATTGTTTTTCTGAAATTGAAATTATTCCAATGTTGATTCTATTTACCTAGTTATCTCCTTTCTGTTTTTCTTCTATTTTCTGTTTCTCTTTTTGCTCAAATTTATAAGAGCCTTTCTTTAGCTACACTTTCACCTCAACTGTGTTTTTATTTCTCTTATATTTTTAATTTGCAAAAGGTCATTTTTATTGTCTAAATGTTCTTTTACTTTTAAAATAGCATCCTGATTTTATTTTATATATACAAAATATGGTACCTATTTCATTTTTCGTCAACTTGCAAATTCTCCATTTCCTTTAAGCCATTTTCTTCTTTATTCGTTTTGTCTCTCTTTTCCATGATACTTTCCTCTAATACCTTGTAGTCCTTGTCTGTGCGTCTCAGTCATCTGAGCTAACTAAAAGTTATGATGGGAGGGGGGGCAGTTATTGACTGTGGACCTCAGGGTATGCAAGTCTAAGTTGGGCCACTTTCATAGGAAACCCCTGATATGACTTTGTGTCTTTTCTTCTTTTCTTGCTGCATAACCTCAGAAAATAATCTTTTAATCTATTGCGCTGAGGATATAGCCCTTGATGCCAGATTTTGGGAAAATGACCAGGGGGGCTCTTTTTCAGCATGTAGACATTCACTTAATCCACCTGTGTTACTTGTGGTTGTTTTATATTACATCTTTGCCCTCAGTTGTGCCTAGTGTTTTCCAGGTTTTATATTCTAGGTTTTTTTCCAATTCTACATAATTATCCCTTTAATTTTCTCCCAGGACTCCAAAGGAGTTCTTGATCAGTTTTAATGACTAGGGAGGATATCTAGGGACTGTAAGTGTTTTATATTTTAACACGTCCTTCTGTTATCAGTCTCAACTACACTCCTAGTTCCAGAAATCCCAACATTACTGATTAGTCAGTATAAATCTGTTGCTTCTTGGCTTTCTCCACAACCAGCCTAGGACTCAGCTTTCCTCTATCTGCTGAGAAAGATTCGATTCACCTATCACATTTCCAAAATTTTGTTTCTCTAGTTTTTTCTATTATTCTCTTTTTCTCTGTGGGTTTATGTCTTTAAAAATCCCTCACTGCTGTTTAAGTTGGTTTTGCGGAAAAGTAGATATAAAGGCATATGTTCAGTCTGCCATTGTACCAGGACATCTGGAGATAGAATTTTCCACTCTCCAAACTGGAGGGAAAAAATCAAATTTTGTTTATGCCAAGTTTTGGTGAAAATGTGAAACAACTGGAACATTGATGCACTGGTCATGGAAGTATAAATTTGTATTACTGCTTCAGGAAACAGTTTGGTATTACCTATTCAATTGAACAATGTCTATAAAGAGTAGCCCAGAAACTTTATCATAAAAATATTTTGAATACAGAAAATTACATGAATATATAATATAAAAAATATAATAATAAGAAACAGCATGCACCCATGACCCAGACTAATAGAATGAATATTACTAAGCGAGTGATGCTTCCTGCATGTCTGTCCTGTTTCACTCTAGAAGTAAGTACCAACTTGAAAGAGGTATTATTTGTGAAAGCAGTTGAACTAAATATAAACAACTTTAGAATATAATTCCCATATAGCAGTGTTTTTGTACTTGAATGAAGAATGTTAAGTTCTAATATTTTTAAAAAGAAGTGTTTATATGTCATATAATAGTTAAGTTTTCTTTATTTTTTAATAAGTTATTTATTTAAATTCAACTTAGTTAACATGCAGTGTAGTATTGGTTTCAGTAGAAACCAGTGATTGATCACCTACATATACCACCCAGTGCTCATCCCGACAAGTGCCCTCCATAATGCCCATCACCCATTTAACCCATCCCCTCAACCACCTCCCCTCCAGCCTCCCTCAGTTTGTTCCCTGTATTTAAGAGTCTCTTATGGTTTGCTTCCCTCTCTGTTTTATTTTACTTCCCTTCCCCTATGTTCTTCTGTTTTGTTTCTTAAATTCCATATATGAGTGAAATCACAGGATACTTGTCTTTCTCTGACTAATTTTGCTTAGCATAATATACTCTAGCTCCATCCACATCATTGCAAATGGCAAGACTTCATTGTTTTTGATCACCAAGTAATATTCCATTGTATATATATATACCACTTCTTTATCCTTCATCCGTCAGTGGACATTTGAGTGACTTTAAGACACAGAACAGATGAACACAAGGGAAGGGAAGCAAAAATAATATAAAAACAGAGAGGGGGACACAACATAAGAGACTCTTAAATATGGAGAACAAACAGAGGGTTACTGGAGGGGTAGTGGGAGGGGGATGGGCTCAATGGGTAAGGGGCATTAAGGAATCTAGTCCCGAAATCATTGTTGCACTATATGCTAACTAACTTGGATATAAATTTAAAAAAATAAAAAATAAACAGTTAAAAATTTTTAACACAACATTTTGTATCACCTTTTATTTTTATAGTATGTTAAATAGTGATATTTTTCAAGATGGAAAAGTAACATCAAAGGATCTCGTTGGCCAGCCTACAGAATAGTCTTTAAGACTGTCTTGATACAGTTGGAGTGGTACGAATATTGAAGTTTTTTAATCCCAGAAGACTGAAAATCTCTAGTTGTTTTCCATCCATTAAAGACAGGGAACATTTCTGTAGGAGACTGCCTTAAGGAAAAACATCACTATGCTTTCAATTACTGAAGTGGAAGAGTTTCCTGTAACTCCCAAACTGTCATTTATTTTATTTTATAGTTGCTTTGAATACTTAAAAAAATAACAAGGTGATTCAGAAGAGCAGAAGTAGCAACACCATATTGACCATTCTGGTCAGATTCCTCAAACCAAATGTCAGATCATGCCCTTGTTAGCACTAAGAAAGAACAATTCTGGTACAAAGCTTGATTACTTGAATATGTTTAAATTATGTGCAAAGTATGCACTGAGGCATTCTCAAAGCTCCAGTTAAATCCACAGTTGATGTTTACCTCATATTAATGGACAGATAGAAAATATATTCCCAAACACAGAAAGTGTCCACATGCAGATAAATGACCTATTCATTCATTAGGGTATCTTCTCCTTTACAACTGAAAAGTAACATTTGTTTGTGTTTCTTTAATTTTATTGCCCCAGCTTAAATAAATAAAATATCTTTAAAAAGTTTAAACACTTTATATTGAATACGTATTTGCTAGTTTGAAAGAAATGCTAGAAAATATTTTCTGTCAGAAACAACGATGTTATAATTTTTCAATTACAATTTTCCAACTGTCTTTTTTGTAAACTTTGAAAGGTTTCCATATCTTTGAATTAATATGCAAAGTCCAAAGCTATATCAGCTTAGAGTTTTGAATGATGGTATTTTAATTTACTGTGAGAGTTACATTTAATTCATCTATATATGTACCTCAAAATCCTCTTCCAGAAAGAACCTCAGTCTGGGATAAAGGGAAAGGTACAATTCTAAGAGAGAAAGGATCTGGGGTTTTGGCCAAAATTTCTACTTCTGAATAAATATATCAGAACATAACAGGATCATATCAATCTTCCTCCTCAGGCATACTGTTGCTGATGATAATATACTAATACTAATAATAGTTAACATTTATTCCAGTTCAATGCTCTTCCATCATTTTATATGCATCATTTCATTTAATCACCACAAAGGCTGTATAAAACAAGTGGGCTGGATTGTCTGTTGTCAACTTGTCTTCATCACCACCTCCGTCTAACTTCTAGTGTATTGCTGAGGAGAAAATGAGAACTACATTTTTCAGAAGGCCCTGTGTTTGGTTCCAAGGTTGAGTCTGAGAAGAGGGAGACTGGGGAGATTTGGGGAGCTGTGTGAACAAACACAATGTTCACAGAGCTTCTGGGGGGCAGCCCTTGAGAACCAGTCACCTTACTGCTGCAGATGAAGATGGTTAATCTAGCATCTTCCAGAGATTCTTTGAATTACAGCGCTTTCCAGGTTACTTCTTGACAACCACCTGCTTGGATGCTTCATACTGAGATTTTTGCTGACTACTTCCCTGAACTTTGCCCCCACCCCCCAGATCCTACAAAGTTTATGTAAGCCTCTCATCTCCTGTATTAAAGCCTTTCTTATTTGAAATACATAGAAAAACTTCTGTTTTCCTGGCTGTCGTGGAAAGAACAAAGTGTTACTGGGACTTGGTATCTTTCAATGTGCACATCTGTATCTAGAGAATGAGTCAAACCCTGTAAGAGTGGAGAAGACCACTGAGCAGGTGGAGGAAGCCCTGAATATTTACCAAAGTATAATTAATAAATATAGTAGAGTACAAGTTTCCTCAAGAGGTCACCACAGCCACCTCTACCTAAATTATCCTTATCCTCCCCTCCCAGGTCTGCCAGCTACATAAAAATGTAGAGATAGGAACTCGTAGTCATTATACTGTTGCTCTAAGTATGTGAAAACCAACCAATTGTCCTTACTCAAGTCAAGAAGAAATCCTCTACATTGTACTCAAACTAATAGATATTCTTGACTGGTGATTCTCAAAAGTGAGGTAAGCTTTACCACCTCTTCTTAGGGTGCATTTGAGGAAACACTAGTGACTCCCTTGTAAGCTACACTGCTTTTTATGGCCTCACCTCAAAAATAATGCACCTTCACTTCCATTTAATTCATTTAATTCTTTTGGCTACAAGCCAAAGAGACCAGCCCAGATTCAAGGGGATGGAATATATAGATTCTTCTTTCCATGGGGAATATGTGAAAGAATTTGCAGACATGTTTTTCAAACTCTGTCTAGAATTATTTCCACCCTCAATATTCCTTGTCTCTCTTCTCTGACTTACTTGTTTCAAAGCACTAAGTATTATCCAAAATATAAATTAGATATATGTAGTGTCTATAGTAAATACTATATAATATGTGTGTATATGTATGTATGTGTATGTATATATATATATATATATATATATATATGCCTTCACTCATCAGGAGGTAAGCTCCGTAAGGATTGGGATTGTTCCGTTTTGTTTACTAGTGTATACTCAGCACCTAAAACAGTGCCTGCCACACAGAAAGCACTCAAGTATATTTGTAGCATGAATGAATGAATTTCCCCACGTTGCTTGTACCATCTCAATGCTAGTTTTGTAGCTCTCCCAAGTTTTCTATTGATAGCTGCTCCTATAATGCTGCTGGCAAAATAGAGGACATGCGGTGAATTTGATTAAAACAACAGTCATGTATTTGGATAAGTAAAGCCAAGGGTTTTTTTCCTATTAAACTGGAGATTATTTGCTTATTGCTCCAGCGGGGTCCTCAGCCCTCTTTGATTCATATTTGTATCACACATTTAGCTCTAAATGTGATGGAGCCGGCCTCCAGTAAAAAATGCCTTGTCCCTTTCTCTTTGTAATCCACGGCAATAAATCTAAAGTCATTCCAAGGAAGGGAACTAAGAGAAGACAAGTCAGGGTTGTGCTCATTATTTGGGGGAAGCAAATGTAAACCACATTCTGGATGAAATCAGTGAGTAAAAGGTTAATGCAAAATGATCTTCTAAAACGAGACCATGGTATCACAAAAGTCATTTGAGTGACTCTGCCAGAGGTTATGGCCTTCGCTTCAGTCAGTATTTGTGGATATCGTTCCTCCCAATATCAAGCTCTACTAACTTCTGTCGAGGCCTGAATGTTTGGACTCGACCAGGCAGGCTAGAGCATGTGCATTTTCACTTTTGCACAGACGCGCATCTTCTTGGGGAAACGCAAAGAACTTCGGCAACTCGGTAAATCCGTACAAGGAAGACTGTTTGGGGCAGGCAGAGGCACACACACACCTGGGATTTAGGGAGACCCTCCCACTTCTGACTATAAAACATGTGACAACAAATGTTCACCTCTGTGAGCTTCTGCTCGGTCATCTGTAAAATGCCCATCAGGACACCTTCGTGTTAGAGTTTTGTCGGGGTTAGATGAATAATGTACCTAAGGCCTGTAACACACAGCCTGGCACATAGGAGCACTCAGTACACAAGAACTGTTCTTGCTAGTGGTGAGAAGTTAAAAAAAAAAAAAAAGAGAGAGATAATACTTTTTCTCAAAATATCCAGATGAAATAAAACTGGTCGTATGAATTTAAATATTCTGATAATGGTCACCAACCTCTGCTCTCCTTCCACTGCAGAGCCACAGCTGTGGTTAAGAAGTGTGGGTATAAGCCTACAACCCAGACCTCTCCAAGTCCTTTGTTTCGGTCACAACCTCACTGGGCCATTTTCTATCAGGAACAAGCTGTAGATGCAGGAAGATAAAAGGGATGCCTGCTAGTACTTTCTGATCAAAGATATCAGCACCATTCTGCAGATATTTTCAAATTCATTTTGCCATCATTCTAGCCACAGGGATGATGTGGATTGTTTCAGTGAAAGAAAGCTGTGGGGGTTGGCCCTGCTGTGAGTAGTTGTGTTCTTTAAACTTTATGGGAATATGTATAGTCATGGAGTTTAAATCTCCCTTGAGTCGTTTGTCTGCTTTGGCACGCTCTTTGCTGCTGTTTCCAGCTGCATACTAATGAAATGAGAAATGAGAGAAGCAGCGTGCCCAGAAAAGGTACCGTGGCTTGACTTCACAGCTGTGTGACACTAATGCCTATATCGATTACCTCTGGTTAATAAAACCTCTCCTCCTTGGCTGACTAAGTTTTGACACTGAACATGTACCTACGTTTAGTCAGAGCCCTACCCCCTTTTTAAGTGGAGATAAAGAAGTTTAATTCCTCTTTTGCTGCAAGAAAGCATTTCTAACCACTGCTCAAATGTAAATGAAACTCACAAAAGTTTTATTCAGTATTTTAATTCTCAAGTCCCTCCCCAAAATGTTTATGTCCTGGAATGATACAGTTCTGATTCATTTATAGCTAGCTGTTTTCTGGGAAGCAGGGTCAGGTTTCAGAGAAAACCGGTTTGCTTGATAGCTCTGGGTTCCGGGTGTTACGACGACGACAACAACAACAACAACAACAACAACAACACCCACGGGCCCAAAAGGGTGTCACTTAGGCCAGGTCCCCAAACCGGAACTTAGTACATAATGTAATTGCACTTTCCACCCCCCACCCCCAGAAGTGGGGTCTTAGCCAGTTGGTCAGGAATTTTTCCATCACATTTATGAATGTGCCCTAAGGGCCCTCTTCATCCCCCAAAGGAAGATGAGGTCATCTGTATGATTAGACTCCTTGCCTTTCCCCCAAGGCAAAGCAGCCTTGCCTGGAACAATCTTTTTCTTTTACCAGTCATTTCTTGCCCCACCCTCATTCTAGAAAAACCTTCCATTTTGTGCAGCTCCTCAGGAGTGCCCCTCCCACTCTTTGCTAGATGGGATGCTGCCCATTTCGTGAATCATTTCATAAAGCCAATTAGATCTTTAAAATTTGCTCAGTTGAATTTTTGTTATTTAACGTGGGCACCACAGGGGTGCCTGGGTGGCTGAGTCCATTAAGCATCTGACTTCGGCTCAGGTCATGATCTCTTGGTCTGTGAGTTTGAGCCCTCTATCCGGCTCTGTGCTGACAGCTCTGAGCCTGGAGCCTGCTTCGGATTCTGTGTCTCCTCCTCTCTCTGCACCTCCCCTGCTCACACTCTGTCTCTCTTTCTCTCTCAAAAATAAATAAACATTAAAAAAAATCAACCTGGGCACCACAGATTAAAGATCAGTTAAGATCAGGGTCATCAACTTTATTTCACTCAAGTTACTTTCTCTTTGAAGTACTTTGATATTGAAAGAGCACATATGAGAGCACGTATGAGAGATTTTAAGAGTGTAAAACAAGATTCTTTGTTTTTCTCTGAATGGGAGGAAAACACACCACAAATAGAGAACTAAAAGCTAGTCTTTTATTCCCAAAGCCCAAGAGCATAGTGCTTTTTTTCAGATTAGTTTTTATGTGTCCCTTTGTATTAATTAGGTTCTCTTTATGGCCTTAAAACAGATTCAGATTTTCCGGGGCTCCCTTTAGTAAGGGCTGACATTAACATATGGCTAACTATCAGCTTAAAGGGAAACCTTAGCTATTTATAATTTCTTCATCATTTGTATCTGTTTGTCTTAGAAGCCCACTACTCTTTTTATTTCTTCCAGCAGCAGTACTTTCTTGTGTGCTTTATGAGAACAATTAGTAGGAATAATCTGTTTCAGTGAGAAATACTTGATAACTGCTCTGGCAAAGATAGGAGACCGCTGCTTTCCCTCTCATTTGCACCGTGTTTAATTAAAGAGTAATCCGGATTCTGATTAATGAATAGCCTAACACGCTGCTGCCACTTTTAACTCTTCACATACATCTATCTGTGATTTTTGTGTTTTGGTTGACATATACACAACCGAATGGATAATCCATCATTCCTGTGGCTAGTGTGATGGAGATTGATTTGGCAGCTACAATATAAGTTTGGGAAAGAACTTCACGAAAGAAACACGTTTTAGAGTCTAATTATATCTATTTGCTGCTTCTAAATATGCTTTATTTTTTATAAACCCACCTAATACACGTAAGTCGTGTACACACTAAAACTACCTTTAGGTTATGAAACCTTTTGTGTGCGCTTGAGTTTCAGGCAGAAATTGAAGTGTGGGGACATGATCACTGAACCCTTTGAAAGGGTGCATTTTACTCCTCCTCCTTGACAAACATGGATTACACTTTACCGGGGACAAAAAAAAAATGCTAGCAAAATTCAGTGGAGGATACATTTACATAATGCATCTTTTAACAAGGGAATGACTGAGGGCATACGTGACAATGGTAGCATCATGTTCTCTCCCTCCTGTCAATTATCCTTGAGTCACCCTGCAGTTTAAGCTTTAGGTCAATAAAATGAATTTCAAAGCAAAAGCCTTCAGCACCATGAAAGAATTAACTCTGTGGGGTTGTTTCAAAAAAGCAATGAATTTTTTTTCCATTTTTTGCCTTTTATCAGAAGAGCTCCTTATTCGCATTTAATTCCATTTCTTGATAATTCATTTCTATAAACAAATATTTCTTTAAATATAATAAAAATTGAGAATTTAGATCATAATTTTTAAAGTAAAGGATATATGTAAAGAATCCCTATCAAATATTTGCAAGTAAGTGTTTTGGGTTGCATATCACAATATTTTGTGTATTTCTTTCCAATTTCCTATGCCATGCAATATGCTGTCTTCCCACGCCAAAAGACAGTTAATTTTGCACAAAGAGGAATTAGGACCTAAACTGACTCTTAAATAGTTGTGATAATCTTAAAACCATCTTGTTATATTCATTTAACAAATTCACTTTTGGGGTACCTGGGTGGCTCAGTCGGTTAAGCGTCGGACTTCAGCTCAGGTCACGACTTCAGCTCAGGTCACCATCTCGCGGTCCGTGAGTTCGAGCCCCACGTCGGGCTCTGGGCTGATGGCTCAGAGCCTGGAGCCTGCTTCCGATTCTGTGCCTCCCTCTCTCTCTGCCCCTCCCCCGTTCATGCTCTGTCTCTCTCTGTCCCAAAAATAAATAAACGTTAAAAAAAATTAACAAATTCGCTTTTTTACCCTCCCACAAAGCAATCATTTCCATATTTCTTTCACTTAAAGTAGGGTCAACACATCTTTATTTTTTTAACTTTTTATTTTAGAACAGTTTTAGATTTACAGAAAAATTACAAACAGAATACAGAGATTTCCCATATACCTCACACCCAGTTTCCACTGTTATCAATATGTTACATTATATGTACATTTGTTACAATTTATGGACCAATACTGATATATCCCTATTAATTAAAGGCTATAATTTGTTCAGATGTCTTTGGTTTGTATCTATGTTCTTTCTCTGTTCCAGGATCCCTCTGATCCAGGGTACCACGTTACAATTACTCATTATATCTCCTTAGGCTCCTTTAAGTTGTGACACTTCTTCAGATTCCTTTGTTTTTGATGGCCTTGATGACCTTGAGAATTAGCCATCAATTTTTTTATAATGTTCTTCAGTTGGAATTTGTCTGATTTATTTATAATTAGAGTGGGGTTACAGGTCGTTAGAAGAAAGATCAGCAAAATGAAATGCTATCTTCTTCACATATGACTACAATATATATCAATATAATTTATCACTGTTATGTTGATCTTGATGACTTCACTGAGGCAGTGTTGGTCTCCACTCTAAAGTTCTTTTCTTTCCTTCTTTCTGTATTTTCTTTATTATGATTTTGGGAAGGAAGTCAACATGCACCCTCCACGCTTAAGGAGTAGGGAGTATTGCTACATAAATTGATGCTGGAATATCTGCATAAATTATTTGGGATTCTTCTGCATAGGAAATTTATTTTGTCTCTTCCATTTAGTTATCTATTCAGTCATTCACTTAATGTGTGTGTGTGTGTGTGTGTGTGTGTGTGTGTGTGTGTGTGTTTTAAATCACTGTGGACATGTGGATATTTATATTGTATTTTGGGTTATAATCCAATATTAATTATCTCTCAAATTATTTCAGTTTTGCTTATTTAATAGTCTTTCAGTTGGCTCCTATGTCCCTTTGACATATCCAAATCATTATGGGTTACATTTTTTTTTTCTTGAGCACTTGCTTACTTTCTGGCACTAATAAGTTATTCCAGCCTTATGTTCTATTTTACCTGCCCAAGTTCTAGAATCAGCCATTTCTCTAAGGAGCCCTGAATCCTTTTATTGGAGAATGGTATTAGAAACCAAGAGCTGGGTGCTAGGTGTGCTCATTGCTACTGAGGTGCCATTGCTTCTATGCTTTCTCAACTGAGAGAGTAAGAGAATATATGTATGTGCCTCAATCTGAGTAGGTACACATACCTATAATTATTTCTATATGTAACCATCTGTATCTATATTAACCTGAACATGAGTTCATACTGATATCCCCAGCTCTAATCAAATAGCACAGAAATTATCCTAACCTCCTTCCATTGCTTATCTGCAAACTCCTACTAAGCAGTGAGAAATCTGTCCCCCACCATCTCCCATCTATTTATTTGGTCCCAGTACACATGTATAGTGGTATCAGAATTCTTAACCCATTGCTCCACAGGAAAAAAACTTTATCAGCTGGGGTGCAATGAGTATGTATAGTTTCTTTTGCCTTTAATCTTACTAATTCTGCTCATTTCCAAAGTTACTTAGGTCACCAGCAACCTCCTCCTCCTTCCTTAAAGTTGTTTCACACATTTGTAACACAGATTATTTTGTCACATTATGCATTCTATCCTGGGATTCTTTGACCTACTAATGATTTTATTTTTAACTTGGATAAATAAGGTTCACTCTGTGCTGTAAATTTCCATGAATTTTATGAATTCATGTGTCAAATGTCACTATGATATCATATGGAATAGTTTCACTTTTCTAAAAAACTCCCCCGTGCTTCCTCTATTCAACACTGGAAACCACTGGAAAATTTAATGTCTCTTTGGTTTTGCCTTGTTTAGAAAGTCATATAATTGGGAATTGTATAGGATTGGAATAATGTATAATAATAATAATAATAATAATAATATGTGGATAACTTTTCACTTATTGATATGCATTTAAGACTCATCCTGTCTGAATGGCTGAATAGCTCATATCTTTTTAGCTTTGAGTAATATTCTATTATATGGATGTATCAAGACTTGTTTATTCATTCATCTATTGAAGAACATCCTGATTGTTTCCAGTTTTTTGGCAAGTATGAATGAAGCTGCTATAAACTTTCACATGCCCATTTTTGTGTAGATGTATTATAAGACCATGTTTTGCTTTGCAAGATGCTGTCTTTCAAAAGTGACTGTAACATTATTCAGCAATGATCGAGAGTTCCTGTTATTCCACATTCTTACCAGCTACTGGTATTGTCAGGTTTTTTTTTTCTAGTCATTTTTTTCCAGCTTTATTGAGATATATTTGACATGTAACATTGTGTACATTTAACATATACACATGATAATTCATTATACATTTATATTGTGAAATAATCACCACAGTAAGACAATTTAACAAATCTCTTCATACAGTTACCTTTTTTTATTTTTTGGTGTAGTGAGAACATTTAAGATCTACTCTCTTAGTCACTTTCAAGTATACAATACAGTATTATTTACTAATTTAACGTTCCTGTCCAGTAGGTCCTCAGAACTTATTTATCTAGATATTCTGATAGGTGTATAGTTGTATCACATTTTTGTTTTAATTTGCAATCCCTAATGAGAAATGATAATGAGCATCTTTTCATGTGCTTTGTTACCAACTGTGTATCTTCTTTGTTAAGATGTGTCTTTTCAAATCTTTAGCCTAGCAGAAATTTTTAATTTCATTTAAGTCCAACGTATCAACTTTTCTCTTTTATAGATTATGCTTTTGATATTATATCTTAAACCGTATCACCAGATTGAAGATCACCTAGATTTTCTCCTCTGTTTCCTTCTACAAATGTTACAGTTTTGTGTTTCATATCCAAGTTTGTGATCCAATTCGATTCAACTTTTGTGAAATGTGTTGGGTCTGTGGCTAGATTGTTTATTGTTGTACTCGTTATTATTTTGCATATGGATGCCCAACTATTCCAGCACCATTTATTTTTAAAAAAACATTCTTTGTTCATTGAGTTGTCTTTAATCCTTTGTCGAAGATCAGTTGATGATGTTTGTGTCCATATTTTTTCTAGGGTCTCTAATCTTTTCCATTCATTTCTGTGGTTGTTATTTTGTCAATACCATGCTGTCTTGAGTAGCTTTGTAGTAAGTCTTGAAATTGAGTAGTGTCAGTCCTCCAAGTTGTCCTTGTTCTTCAGTATTGTGTTAAACTATTCGAGGTCTTTTGCCTGGCTGTATAAACTTTGGAATCAAATTGTTAGTCTCTACCGAATGGCTTTTTGGGGATTTGATGGGGATTGTATTAAACCTATAGATCATTTCGAGAAGAATTAACATCTTAATAATAGTCTTCTAATTCATGAACATGAAATATCTGTACATTTGTTTAGATCATATTTGTTTCATTAGAATTTTACAGTTTTTTTGCATGTACAACGTATACAATTCTTTTTAGATTTATGCCTAATGATTTCATTTTCTTCCTAGTGGTCTTGAAAATAGTAATTTTTAAAATTTCAAATTCTCATTTTTCACTGCTCACATACAGAAAAGTCGTTGACTTTTGTGTATTAAACATGTATCCTGCCACCTTGATATATACTCACTTTTAGATCCAGGAGGTTTTTGTATTATTATTCTTCTTTGTAATTTTCCACACAGACAGCCATGTCATCTGCCAACAAAGGCAGTTTTATTTTTTTCTTTCCAAATATGTATAACATTTATTTGGTTTTCTTGTCATTTTGCACTGATAGCACATCCAGTATGATGTTGAATAGTTGAGGTGAGAGAGGACATCCTTGCTTTGTTCCCAGTCATGGGGGGATAGTATCCAGTATATCACCATTAAGTGTGATATTAGTTGTAGGTATTTTGTAGTTGTACTTTATCAAGTTTAGGATGTTTCCTTTTATTTCCAGTGTGTTGAGAGATTTTATCATGGATGTGTGTTGGATTTTAGCCAATTATTTTTATCAGTTGATATACAGGTTTCCCCACTATCTGAAAGTAGAGCATTCCTATGTAACCTTTCATAAGCTCAAATGGTATAAAGCCAAGAGTATATCCCCCACTTTCCAAGAGTTTGCATTACACCACTTCACTTTTACAAAAGACTTACATTAGTACAGTAACAACTTTTTTCATAAAACCTAATATCCTCTTCAGATTTATTTTGGTTAGTGGAAACATGTATTAATGTAGGTCTTTTGTAAAAACAAAGTGGCATGATGCAAACTTACAGAAAGTGGAGAATACTCATAAGAAGATTTTTCTTATTTAGCTGTTGATGTGGTATATTACATTATTTTTTTCTTTATATTGAACTACCTTCACACAGAATAAATCTCACTTGGTCGTGGTGTTCAATTCCCTTTATACACTGTACAATGTTATGTTGATGATTTTTGTATCTACTCTCATGAGAGAAAGTCTTTTGTTTTCCTTTCTTCTAATGTTGTTATCTGGTTTGGGTATTAGAGTAATGTTGACCATATATAATGAATTGCAAAGTATTTCCTCTGCATCTATTTTCTGGAGGAGATTATGTAGAATTGGTATCATTTCTTCCTTAAATATTTGGTATAAATAAATATAAATATTTATTTTCTTAAATAAATGTACAAGTATTTCATGTTTCACAAGTGAAACCGTCTGAGCCTGTTGTATTTTATTCTGGGAGGGGGGGAACAATAGTAACTATTGATTGAGTTTCTTTAGAAGACATATACCTATTCTGATCATCTATTTCTCTTTGTGTGAATTTATGCAGTTGGCGTATTTCAAAAGAGTGGTTGGTTTGATCTAAGTTATCAAATTTGGGGGCATAAAGTTGTTTATAGTATTCCTTTATTATCCCTTTAACGTCCATGGTATTAGTAGTAAAGATTCCCCTTTCATTTCTGTGACTTTCACTTTTTTCTTGGTCAGCTTGGAGAGGTTTGTCAATACTTTTCATCTTTTCGAAGAACCAGCTTTCAGTTTCATTGATCTCTATCTTTTACTTGTTTTCAATTTCATTGATTTCTGCTCTAATTTTTATTATTTCTTCTTGCTCTAGGCTTAAATTGCCCTTCTTTCTCAACTTTTCTAAACTAGATGCTTACATAAATTACTGATTTTAGATTTTTATTTACTAACATGTGTTTTTAGTACTATAAATTTCCCTTCAGTATTGCTTTTGCTGTATCCCAGAAATTTTGATAAGTTGTGTTTTCATTTTCATTTAGTTCAAAATAGTTTTTAATTTCTCTTGAGTTTTCCCTGATATTTGTGGTATTAAGAAGTATGTTGTTTAATTTCCTAATATTTGACTATTGTGAGCTATCTTTCTGTTACTGATTTCTAATTCAATGCTACTGTGGTCTGAGTAATACAACTCAAAGAATTCTTTCAATTCTTTTAAATTGTTAAAATGTGTTTTATTATTTTTCTTTTATTTATTTTATCTTATTTCTTTTATTTTATTTTACTTTATTTTACTATATTTTACTTTACTTTATTTTATTTTATTTTATTTTATTTTATTTTATTTTATTTTTTAGTTACTTGGGGGTGGGAAGGGCAGAGGGACAGGGAGAGAGAGGATCTTAATCAGGCTCCATACCCAGCACAGAATTCGACATGGGGCTCGATCTCATGACCACGAGATCATGAGCTGAGCCAAAATCAAGAGTCGGATGCTTAACTGACTCATCTACCCAGGTGCCCCTTAAGTGTGTTTTATGGCCCAAAATGTGTTCCTTTGCTGAGTGTGTTTTCTGTTGTTGAAAGAAATCTTTCATAAATGGCAATTAAATCAAGTAGTATCAACCTATCCTTACCTGTTTTATAGTGGCTTAACTTATGAATTACTCACGGAGGCAGGTGTTGAAGTCTCCAACTATAATAATGGATTTCTTTTTTCTTTCAGCTCTACCAGGTTTTGCTTCACACATTTGACCCTCTCATGTTGGGTGCACAGACATTTAGTATTGTTATGTCTTTTTAGAGAATTTACTCCTTTATTATTAGATAGTGTTCTTCTCTATCCCTGACTTTTCTTATTCTGAACTCTGCTTTAACTGTAATTAATGTAGTTACTCCATCTGTTTCTATTAAGTGTCAGCATCTTTCTCATATCTTTCTTTATCTCTTTGAATCTATGTAAATATTTATATTTCAAATAGTTTTCTCCACAACTTTACTTTTTATATTTATTTTGTTATACACATCTTTATCATTTCTATTCATCTTGTTTGGTCTTTCCGTGTATTCAATTGTCAGAAATTCAATTCCCTTGTACAAATGTGACAGAAAAATAGACTGTTTTTAAAGAAAAAAAAAGTATTCTATCCTCCTGTAGCTTGTATTCCAGTGAGGAGAGATACACTATACATTTATATACATTTTAGCAATTAAATAATAAGATAAGTTGGATAATTCCATGTAGTCGTCAATACTATTCTGAAATGAAATAGGAAAACAGGATAGAAAGGAACTTAGTAGGGGAGTCTTTTTGGATAGAATTGGCAAGGAATCCCTTCTGAGAAAATGAGGACTGAATGATGCATGGAAGCCAACTCAGAATAATTCAGGGTAAAAATGCTTCCAGAAGAACATATACAAGGGCTCTAAACTAGAAATAGTTTAGGAATGTTTGAGAAACAGAAAGAAGGCCAGCATGGCTGTTTTAGATAACTAGGAGGAAGTGATAGGATGCTAAGCAGGGACTAAGCAGGGACCAGATCTTGGAGAATAGGTCATGCTTAGGCATTTGGATCTTATTTTAATTGGGAGTTCAGGGAGCCTTTTAAATGAAGGAGTGATATGTAATCATTGATGCTTCTGAAATGTCACTGCGCCTGCTCTGTGAAGGATGGGCTATGGTCAAGATAAGCTAGAGTGTGTTATTATGAGAGGCTTGATATTATTAAGTTTATTTTTTGGTCACACAAAGTTGATTGCTTAAGCAGACTTCATCCTTGGTTTCACCTCCTGCAGAAAGCCATGCACTCGTCATGAGGCCCTGTGCCTCATTCTAACAAATGAGAATGTTTGCCAAGAGTATTCTTACTTTTGGTCCAGTGCATATAAGAGTTTGTGAGCTTATTCTTTCATCTCCTCATTGGTGCCATGGAGGTCATATGTTGATAATGTATAATCACAGGATAGATGTAGCGTAGATCCTTGAGTCACTGCATGGAGAAGATATTCCCTCGAGGTAGCCCTAACCTCACCGAGGCTGAGAAATTTAGGGGAACGTACTGATATTTGTTAGACAGTAACTGTTCATGTGACCACATGAACCTGGCCATGAACATAAGTAATAGTAGGGATTCTGGTTATTTACAAAGCAGTTTCAGTGATGTAAATGATAATGGAGGCTGAGATTTGCAAGGTGGCAGAGAGAAGGTTCCATTTGAGGATATAATTCAGAAGCAGAGTAAGAAGCAGATGGCTTTTCTATGGGAGACAGAATCAAAGATGATACTGCCATCTTTGGCTTAAGTCACTGGATGGATGATGATGCTTTAACTGAGACGAGGAAGAAAGCAAAAGAGTAGCGCGCATCATACATATTTGCACTGCTTGAGGACGAAAAGTTAACATTTTGAAGATTTGTGACTCTGAGTTAATTATGAGGTACTCAAATGGAGATGTCAGTTTGGAATCTGAAGATTGGAGTGTGGAGTCCAGGAAAGAAAGCTGATCTAGGAATATAAACTTGGAAGTGATCAGAGCATTGGAGGATTTTAAAACTCATAAAAACCTGCCATCGGTGCTATTATATCCTCTGCCTTAAAGAAGCAAAGCTTGAAGCTGAAAAGGGTTAAGTAGCTTGCTCATTATCTTAATTAGCATATGATTGAGGTAGGATTCAAATGCAAGTGCTGTCCAAACTCATTCTGTCAAAGATAATGATTGCTTTTTTAAAAAAAAAATTTTAATGCTTTTATATATTTTTGAGACAGAGAGAGACAGAGCATGAATGGGGGAGGGTCAGAGAGAGAGGGAGACACAGAATCTGAAACAGGCTCCAGGCTCTGAGCTGTCAGCACAGAGCCCGACGCAGGGCTCGAACTCACGGACCGCGAGATCATGACCTGAGCCAAAGTCGGACGCTCAACCCACTGAGCCACGCAGGTGCCCCAATGATTGCTTTAATATTATTAATACAATATCAACTTTTTGTTCCATTTTGTAGCTCTCAACCCACTTTTTTCCATACATGGTTTCACTAGTAGAGATGGTAGATATAAAAAACTCCTACCCCAGTTTTCAAATGATGACAATAAGACAGGATATTTAAGTTTGTTAACCAAGGTCATATAATATTTTCCAGGCAATCGTACCATTGATTTGCAAGTTTTTCAACCATACCACATTATACTCTACCATACTGTCTTTCAATAAATAAGGAGTCATGTGGGGAAAAAAAATAAACTAGGTTTCTGGGGCGCCTCAGTAGCTCAGTTGGCTGAGCATAGGACTTCGGCTTAGGTCATGATCTCACAGTTCGTGGGTTCGAGTCCCAGGCGCTACCAGGTCAGAGCCTGGAGCCTGTCTTGTATTCTGTGTCGCCCTCTCTCTCTGGCCCTCCCCTGTGTGTGGGCATGCCCCCCACCCTCAAAAATAAATAAACATTAGAAAAATAAAGTGGGTTTCTTATAGACACTTATAGCTGAGTGTTTTTTGTAATCCACTCTGACAAATTTCTGTCTTTTAATTGGTATATATTTTTTTCCATTTGGTTTTAATTAATTTTTTAAAAATTACATCCAAGTTAGTTAGCATATAGTACAACAGTGATTTCAGGAGTAGATTCCTTAATGCCCCTTACCCATTTAAGCCATCCTCCCTCCCACAGCCCCTCCAGTAACCCTCTGTTTGTTCTCCATATTTAAGAGTCTATTATGTTTTTGTCCCCCTCCCTGTTTTATACTATTTTTTGCTTCCTTTCCCTTATGTTCATCTGTCTTGTATCTTAAAGTCCTCATATGAGTGAAGTCATATGATACTTGTCTTTCTCTGACTAATTTCACTTAGCATAATACCCTCTAGTGCCATCCATCTTGTGAATGGCAAGATTTCATTCTTTTTGATTGCCGAGTAACACTCCATTGTATATATATACCACATCTTCTTTATCCATTCATCTATTGATGGACATTTGGGCTCTTTCCATAGTTTAGCTATTGTTGATAGTGCTGCTCTAAACACGGGGGTGCATGTGTTGAAGAAGTGAATAAAGTACACCGAAGATGGCCGATGGGGCTTAAAACAGACTCTGGTCTCTGGCTTAGATACCCCTCCTCTGTGTTCTTCTTCCTTTGTTTGCTGCATGCACGAAAACCCCCACAGATATGGAAGCTGACAACTATAAATTACCCTCCCCACTTGCATTCGGTGCTCAGATCTTTGGAGAAACAGTCTCCTCTGAGCCCGCCGATGTTAAATAAATCTCTGATCCACCAAGATCTCCGAGTGCCGCTTGGTTTTTCCGCCAGCGTTCCAGCTTGGTTCCATAACACATGTGCCCCCTTCAAAACAGCATACCTGTATCCCTTGGATAAATACCTAGTAGTGCCATTGCTGGGTCATAGGGTAGTTCTATTTTTAATCTTTTGAGGAACCTCGATACTGTTTTCCAGAGTGGCTGCACCAGCTTGTATTCCCACCAACAGTGCAAAAGAGATCTTCTCTCTCTGCATCCTTGCCAACATCTGTTGTTGCCTGAGTTGTTCATGTTAGCCATTCGGACAGGTGTCACGTGGTATCTCATTGTGGTTTGGATTTGTATTTCTCTGATGATGAGTGATGTTGAGCATTTTTTCATGTGTCAGTTGGCCATCTGGATGTCTTCTTTGGAGAAGTGTCTATTCGTGTATTTTGTCCGTTTCTTCACTGGATTATTTGTTTTTTGGGTGTGGAGTTTGATAAGTTCTTTATAGGTTTTAGATACTAACCCTTTATCTGATAGGTCGTTTGCAAATATCTTCTCCCATTCTGTCGGTTTTGCTGATTGTTTCCTTTGCTGTGCTGAAGCTTTTTATTTTGATGAGTTCTCAGTAGTGCATTTTTGTTGATTGGTATATTAATACCATTGACATTTAAAGTGTTACTGACACAGTTGGATTAACATCTACCATATATACCAGTTTATAACTGCTTTCTATTGATTTCATTTGTTTTTGTTTCTTTTTTTGTCTTTTTTCTGCCTTTTCTGGTTTTAATGGATCATTCTTTATGATTTCATTTTATCTCCATGCATAACATATCAGTAATACTTACTTCGTTAAATTTTTAGCATTTTTCCCGAGTTTGAAATATATATATATTTGACAAACATAAATTTATCTTCAGATAACACTATTGTACTTCACTTGTAGTGCAGGGACATTAAAACCGAATACTCACAATTTTTTTCTCACATCCCTTATGATATTGCTGGTATTCAGTTTATATATCCATTATTACTATTCATTGTTACCAGTATTACTTTACACAAAATTATGTTTTTGTCCAATAAAGAATTAAATAAGTAAGGTATTTTATTTTGCCTTCACTTATTCCTTCTTTGATGTTTTTTCTTCCTTTATGTTTATCCAAGTTTCTGACCTTTATCACCAGCCTTTTCCCTGAAGAACTTCTTTTAATGTTTCTTGACAATCAGGTTTACTGATCAATTCTCTCAATTATTGTTTGTATGATAAAGTCTTTCTCTAGTGCTTTTGAAGGATAATTTTGCTGGATGTAGAATTCTGAGTAGGTGTTTTGTTTTGTTTTTCTTTCAACACGGTAAAGGCTTCATTCTTCTCTCTTTTCACTTACTTGGTTTCTGACAAGAAGTATACTGTAATTCTTATCCTTGTTTCTTTATAGATAAGATACTTTTTCCCTTTGGCTTCTTTCAAAATTTTCTAGGTCTTTGGTTTTCTGCAGTTTAAATATGGTAAAAAAAAATCTGCATGGTATAATTGCTATTTATCTTCTTGATGCTTCTGAGCTTCCTGGATCTGCAATTTGGTTACTTCTGTCAATTTTGGAAAATTATTGGTCTTTTATCTACACATATTCTCCAGTCTCTTTCTTCTCCTTTTCATTTTCCAATTATACATGTTACATATTTTGAAATTGTCCCACAATTCTTGAATATTCTATTATGTTTTTTAATTCTTTTTTTCTCTCTGCGTTTTCATTAGGGAAGTTTCTCTTAACCTGTATTTGAGCTCACTGATTCTCTACTGAGTCCTGTCAAAGACTTTTTTCTTTTCCATTATAGTACATTTAAAAAATTTCTACTATTTTATTTAGATTTTTTCTTCGAGTTTGTACTTCTCTGCTTATGTTACCTATGTTCCCACATGTCTACTTATTTTCATTAGAAACATTAAGATATTAATCATATTTTAAATTACCTATCTGATATTTCCAACATCTGTTTTATCTAAGTGTGGTTCTGATACTTGTCTAGGCTTTTCAGAGCAGTTTGGGTTTTTGTTTTTGTTTTTGTTTTTGTTTTTTTTTGCCTTTTATAATGCTTTTAAATTTTCTGTTGAAAGCTGGACAGGATTTCTTAAGGAATAGAAACTGAGGGAAATAGGCCTTTAGTGTGTTTTTTTACATTAATCTGGTTAGGAATTAGAGTGTGTTTAATGTTTGCTGCACCCAAAGGGGCCAGAGGATTCAAATTCCTCTTGTGTTTTTGTCTTTGTCTCTCTTGGAGGCTTTGGGCTTCCCTGAGTACTCCTTCTCAGAGTCTGTGTCTTGCCACTTGTTCAGTTTCATTCCCTGTCACTCTACTGGATTCCTGTTTGGTGATAAGGTGTGAGGGAGGGGAAACATGCTATTACTTTATGATTAAATCTCCGTCTTTTATTGAACCTGTGTCCCTAGATGGTGACCTTCACAAGTACCTTTTAGCTTACCCTCCTTTAAGGAGACAGGAAGGCTAGAGGTAACTGTAATAAGAGAATATTCTTCCCCAATGTGGGACAAGGCCTTTGTTATATAAATTACTCTGGGCATATTTCACAATGGTTACTCTTCTCCTCCTTCTGCCAGAGCCTCAAGGGCAGCTTTTTTACCATCTCACACTGGTTATGTTTCTGAAAGTAAATTTCATTAAAGCGTGGGGACTGCCAAAAACCCCAGGATTTTCTTATTCTCATGCTAGGCCATATTCAGGCTCCAGCAATTAGTGATGACTACCATCTAAGTGTTCCTACCAGTTAATGACCCTAATGCTTCTGTTCCAGGTAAGAACATTTTGACAGTGACTCTCTGCAGTCACCTGTCTCTGCAGATTTGCAGATGGCAGTTTGTCCTGTGACCTTGATTCTCTGATGGGGCCTTGAAAATTTGTAGACATTGAATTCACTTAGCTGTAAAGACATGAGTTATAAGGACAGGAGTGGCAGCTTCAAAGATCTTTACATTTCAGATTTTACAATTCCAGCTGAAACTGGAATTGCCTACCAAGTTTTTCTGTAAAGAGCTAGATGGCAAGTATTTTCAGCTTTGCGGGCCATGCGGTCTCTCTTGCAACTAATAAACCGTTGTTGTAGCATCAAAGCAACTATGCACAATACATAAATGAATGAATTTGGTGGTGTTCCAATAAAACTTTATTTACAAAAACAAGGAATTGTCTGGATTTAGCCTGCAGGCCATAGTTTGCTGATTCCTGATTGAATGCATGGATGGAAAATCCTGAAAACTGGAAATTGGTTCATGGTTTGATTTGTCAAATGGATCAGTAAGTGAGTGAATCTGTTCACATGTTAAAATGTCTTTAAGAAATTTGATGATGTCACAGATATGCTTCTCTTTTAAAATTATCAGATAGGAGAGATTTAATAACCTGTATACTTTTGCTGTTACAACTTTAATCATACAAGTTACTCTATACACCCAAGTTCAAATAAAAGGGGAAAAATAAGTCACTTAGTTTTCTACTGAAATTGCTTTTTTTCCTACTGAAATTAGTTTTACTCTCTACTTTCCCAAATAATAATTGAGTCTAAGTAATACGAGGCAAACAGTGAGCTGTTTCCACTTAATGGCGATTCAAAAATGGTAATTTTCTATTCCTTGCAGAAAGAAATGTAATAAAACCTTAAGTACCAAGGATTCAGATAACTGTATCCTTCAAGAAATCAGCCTTGAAAAATTAGAGGCCTTCACAGGGTTAAAGAGTTAAGCCTCACAGGATAGAGGAGAAAAACAGCACTATCTACCCTCATGAATTTAACGTATTTGAAGAGGAAAAGTTATGTGAGTGAAAAGCATAAATTTTAGCAACAAAAGTAATATAACATGTCTAAAGAATAGGATAACCAATTTAATATTTTTGCTACCTAAGTTAAAACTATCTAATGTCTACAGTAAAAATGCAATATTTTTGTGAAATCATTTATAGAATACATTTTCCAACACTCATAAGATGAAAATACGTCCCTGTGAAATATGTAAAACATTATCCCAAGCATTTCCCTTTCTGAATCTACAAATTTCCTCTCAAATTGCAAATTAGGAAAAGACAGAACCTCAGGTGTATAGTATTTAACTAAACTATTTTATGTATGCAATAAATTTGCTCTCTGCCAACTTCTCAGACCTGGATTCCACTTTGATTTATTGTTCTCTGGCTTCTGGCAGCTAATCTGTCTTTCCTAAAATTGCCTAAATCCTCTCTTACTTATTCATTACCTCAACAATTAGTTCAAGTTGCTAACATATATAAAGGCAGATGACAGCATAAGTCAATGAATATCTGCTGTCTGTTTCATTGAGACTGGGTCGCTCACTTCAATGGCTCCTCTCACTGTTTTTCCAAGTTGGTGCAAAGGAATACAGGATGGCAGTAACTGAGTTTTAGAATTCAGCTTCTAGAAAGCCCAGTTCAGATATTTTGGCCAAGATCAATGGCTTATCATTTAAATTTTAAAGTTTTTAGGCTTGCACATTCTTGTGGAGAATAATCTTTATTTAAATTGTCTTGTTATTATTAGTGTGAAAGGATTGTACTTTTCCATTACATGTTGTAAGTAGTTACTGCTGATATGTAGGTATGGCTTTGAATGTTTATCCAGAATGACCTTATCAATAGCCAACGTTTAAGCTAATTATTTTGGGCTTCCTCAATAGACAGTCATTATTGGTATCAGTAGAACATGGGATGTATGGAAGAAGTGAAAAGAGATGAAGTCAGAGAGTTTGTTGGGTACATAGCAGCCATGTTTTGATATATTACTCCATCCCCCTGCCCACAGTTGAATGAACCATGTACAGACACTTGACACAGGCTTAATCAGTCAGTCTCTTTCCTTTGAATTTAGAATTGGAACTGAAAAAAAATTTCTGAAATTGTATACAGCCATTAAATGTGAAGAAAAAAGCTTTGTGGGAGCTATATAAAAAGAATATTGTACACAGAGGAAGATTTATATAGACAGACCCTTAGCAAGAAGAAAGGACAAATGAAGTCCTGGCTGCTTTCCAGGTCTTTCCTAAGCTGGCTGCATTCCTGCCCTTGAGTTTCATGATAGACTTTTGTATCCTTATAACACTTTCTTTTCTTTCATTAAAGCTAGTTTGATTTGCTTTCTGTTACTTACAACCAAATACCCTAAGATAATACGTCTTATGTTATCACAGCATCTTTATCAATTTCTATTATAATTATTTATCTCCTCCTAGAGATTCTTGAAGTAGTTATAACTTAGGTTTTTTTCTATCCCCAACACTGAGTCAGCACTCAGTAAATACTTGCAAAGTGATGTAAGAGAAAAGCTTGTCTAAGGGGGAGACACGGCTTGATGAAGCCTACTACAAAACATTCCCTCTCTCATGGATGTTTCTTTATGAACTATTGATTTTCTAAACCGCAAAAGAGTTTTTCACAAATTGCATGCAGTGGCTGCCCACCGGCTGAAGATGAGACTGTGTTCAGCGTAAAATGTTTCCACAGTAGGTATGTATGAAAAATGCTCTGTTAGACAGAATTAGCATTCTTCTTTACTATAGTAATTCTCAAAGCCTTCAAC
This sequence comes from Acinonyx jubatus, assembly GCF_027475565.1. Lineage (NCBI taxonomy): Eukaryota > Metazoa > Chordata > Mammalia > Carnivora > Felidae > Acinonyx > Acinonyx jubatus. The sequence goes on along the minus strand of NC_069389.1, from coordinate 18,463,086 downwards.
GTGATATAGGTACATTGCATATCTTCAAGAAGTTGATAAAAGTCAGGGTTTCCCAAACTCTCTGCCTGAGGGATCCTTTTACTACAAAACTTCACACAATTCAACTCAACAACAACAACCAAAAAAGTTGTTTGATTTTAAAACAGTCAAAGAACTAGAATAGGCATTTTTTAAAGATGATATATACAACAACAAGCACATGAAAAGATGCTCAACATAATTATGGAAATGCAAATCAAAACCACAATGAGATACCACCTCACATCCATTAGGATGGCTACTGTTAAAAAACAAAAGCAGTCAATAGCAAACATGGATGAAGATGTGGCGTGTACAATGTGCACTATTGGTAGGAATGTAAAACGATACAGCCACTGTGGGAAACAGTATGGTACTTTCCCAGAAGATTAAAAATAGAATTACCATAGGATCCAGCAATTCCACTTCTTTTTTTTAAATTTTTAAAAAATTTTATATATTTTTGAGGGGGGAGGTCGGGAAGGGGCAGAGAGAGGGAGACACAGAATCCGAAGCAGGTTCCAGGCTGTGAGCTGTCAGCACAGAGCCTAACATGGGGCTCAAACTCCCGAAACCATGAGATCATGACCTGAGCCGAAGTCGGTCGCTTGACTGACTGAGCCCCCCGGGGGCCCCAGTGGCAATTCCACTTCTGAGTGTTCACCCAAAATAATTGAAAACAGATTCTTGAAAAGATACTTGTATCCCCTTGCTCATAGCAGCATTATTCATAATATTAAAAGGTGGAAGCAACTCAACCGTCAGTCTATGGATGACTAGATAAGCAAAATGTGGTATAAACATGCAATCGATTATTCAGCCTTAAAAAGAAAGGAAATTCTGACACATGTTACAACATGAATGTGAACTCTCAAATTAATAGGTGCAGAAAACAGAATGGTAGTTGTCAGGGGCTGGGGGCAGAGAAGACTGGGGAGTTGTTCAATGGGTACAGAGTTTCAGTTTTACAAGATGAAGCGTTCTGAAGATTGGTTGCACGACAGTGTGAAGATAGTTGACACCACCAAACTATGCACTTAGAAATGGCTAAGATAGTTAATTTTGTTATGTGTATTTTACCGTAATTATGTTAACATCACAGAACAGCATCCTTAGAAAAAATATTTTTAGAAACAATGCCAAGACAATTTCATGGTGTGTTGCTCCCGAAAGCACATACATGGGAGCAAAAGCCCTTCTTACACAAAGAAATGGTGATGGTTAGCGGTACTGTTCTGTGAAATTTCTAGCATAGTAAGTTTTAGGATACTCAGCATAATGTAGCACTGACTCATGTTCTCTTACTTGAGAAGGAGTGAAAATTGCACAGTTACATTTTGTTTCCTGGTGGATAACTCTTAACATTATATTACTATGTTGGCCTCTTCTTTTCATTTTTAAATATATGGTGTGCAAGAAAACTGTTAAAAAACAAAAGCATGGAGAGAAGGTTCAGGGCTGATAAATAATAAGCATCTCCCTCTACCTACTCTATTTCTACTTACTCCCCTAATTTACTCGCCACAATACACGGTCCCAAAGAGACTTCTAAGGATCTAGCAGTAGTGGGGAAGGTGCTAGTTCCCTTAGGTTTGGGGGAATTTATCTTATGCAAGCAAAATCCTCTGAATCTCCAAAGCATCTCTTTGACTTCTGATCACATATTCTGAGAGACAATAAAAACTCAGTTCGCTATAATTCTACTGCTGCCACTTGCAAGCTTTCATCCCATCACATAGTCTCTCAGTAGCTGTTGTCCTCTCTAAAACCTGGGGCCAGTACCAGAGCAACCTTCTTGCAGCTACCCTGAAGAGTAATGAATAGAAATGAGTTATAAATATAAAATGATGTATAAATCTTTTAGCACCAGAGACTTGGGATGTTTTAAGTACACAAAGGACAGACTAATAAGACTATCAATCCTGTCTCCAGTGCATAGACATTTAGAAAGTGGGATAACATCCATCCCTGGCTCTTAGAGTCTCAGTTAAAAAAAAAAAAAATCTATGATTTCCATCAATGTAGAGAAATGTGCTCTTTTGCCTTTCTTTCTGGAGCTAATTTAATGAATTTTCCTGTAAATGCTAAGGCCTTTTGAGATGGGGTTACATTTTATCTGCAATGTAGCTAGACTCATTATGGATGGTTTTCTTAATTCAGACGGTATTCGGTTCTACAGAGATTCTCCTCTGCTAGCATCTGGCTACACCAGAGGCATCAGACTGAGTGAATATTAATGTTGAGGTTGTTTGCATATTACATAGCTAACATACTGAAAGAAAACAATTCAAATTGACAAGAATAAAGCCTGACAGTTTTAAAACCTTAATGGGGTGTTATTTTCAACTGTGTTGAGTTTTAGCACTGAATAACTTGGCCTTCATTAAGAACCCAATATTTAAAATTATATTTCTTTGGGGATTCTGAAAATATGATAAAAGTTGACTAATAATCTCTCTGTTGTTGAAGTAGTGAGTACCTCTCAACTGTGCCCAATTCCATTTATGTAACTTTTTCAAAAACAGTCTGTAGGCTCATACCCAGTAAAATTTGACTTGTAAATAGGAAATCCATATTAAAGGGGCATCTGTGTTTGTGTGCAACTAATTTAAGGGCCTTTGCATAGAACATTCTAACATAGAGTTAACAAAAGAGAAAGCCATTAACTAGTAGTCCTAAAACCAAAAGTATTTTTCTAGTCTATTAGAAAAATGTATGTATTGACCCCAATCAGAGGAATGATTACCACATTGATGCAGTATGCTGGCAATTTGTCTTCCATGTCTGGCGCTCTACTTTTTGAGGACATAAGAGAAAGGAGTTGTATGTCCCTGCAGGTCTAGTCCGGGTAGCAAGGTTGCTGGTATCCTACTCCGCATGCATCTTCCTAGCAACCTCCTATTCATATGCCAATCTGAAATCCTAGAGGAAACGTCAGTTGTGGAGGGAAGTGAGATAGGAACAGATACATTTTTCCTCTTCATTTTCCTTTATGAGCCTGAGAAACAATGTTCATACAGCCTTCGTAGGTGTAAAAGAAATAATGAAGTAGACTAGTCTCTTATTTTTTACTGTAAATTAAAATTAAGCTAAGAAAACTTTTTCCAGAAGAAAGGAATAAAATATTCCTCATTTCTAGTTTCCTTTTTCTTCCTTTTTCCCAGAGCTTCCCTTCCCCTCTGACTAGCTTATCCACAAGGAGATAGGTGTGAAGGCGCATAACATAGACAAAACACTGGCTTTATTTGAGGAAAGGACCTCACAAAAGCCATCATTTTACAGATGAGCAAACTTATTCTGTTACCAAGTGCCTTCTCCAAGGCCAGGTTGAATCATCTTATTTGAGTCAAATCCGTGTGTGTGTGTGGTCAGAAGCAGACCCAAATAAAAACCACAACAAAAATCTAAAAATCAAAAATATTGTGAAGCACTCAGTTCCCCTCCAGACAGATAGCTAGATGTAAGTTGGACTTTATCAGCGTCCATTTTGGATGAAATAGATCTCATATCCTTTCCCCATTTCAGCCTCACCATCCAGATAAATGAAGCCTTCCTAATTCCCAATAAACCATCAGTGACTTTTCTTCTTCAAAAAGGCAATTCTTCTCATTATCAATTCACACTAAAGAGGCTGTTGAAATACTATGTACTTCCCAACAGAGATACATTAGATTAGGAAATAATAACAGGCAAACTCTGACCTCTAGATCTGAAAGAGTTTCAGTGATCACTATAAGACTATTTTCAATTACTTAGAAAAAAAGCCTCCATTTCTATTTGTGAATCATCACTGCCATTTCTGATTAAGATGTCCTAGTTTCTAGTGATTCTTGAGTGGAAAAAGGTCGATAGAAACATTTAGATACACATATTTACAAGAAACCTGACTTCTGAGCCCATAATATGTTCCAAAGACTTTTGTGGATAGTCTTGAACAACAACAACAACAACAAAAAAAAAATGTTTTAAGCTAAAAATCGACTTCAAAACCCAATTTCTAGACTAAAAAGGTATAATTCCTTCTCTTCTGACATGATTAAAACTTTGATGGTCCAGCTACACAGCAAGAGGCTTATCATATTCCATTTAGCATGAACTAACCCCTTATAATTACAGCATTAAAATGTTTTCTAGGCTTGGGGTGCTTGAGTGGGGTTCAGTGGGTTAAGTGTCTGACTCTGAATTTCAGCTCAGGTCCATGATCTCATGGTTCATGAGATCGAGCCCCTCATCAGGCTCTGTGCTGACAGCTCGGAGCCTGCTTGGGATTCTCTTTCTCCCTCTCTCTTCCCCTCCCCTGCATGCACATGCACATACATACTCTCTCTCTCTCAAAATAAATAAATAAGCATTAAAAAATGTTTTCTAGGCTTCATACATTTCTCCAGGAAAGATCAGTTTGAGGAATAATAGTAAATTACCCTTCAAAGAAAAAAACCTTTTACCTTCTGAAATACAAGTCTTTGGGGCTTCTCACAGAAATCTGGCTCTTTCTCACAACATTTTGTGGTCAGGGAAAAATCAATGTCAGTTGTAGCGGCATAAACTTTATTATTCAATGACCTGGGTATAGGGATGGTTCTTTTTAGTTTCAGGGAGGGAAAAATGCCAGGACCACAAGCACTCCCAAATTAAAGGCTGTGCTTGCGCTTATTATACAAGTTGGATGATGTTTCAGGGCACAGATGCCAGGAGTTTTGTTTTCTTTTTAATTTCATCATGCTTTTAAAACCATTTTTCGTTTAACAGCCTCCTTTAATGTCTTTGAAAAGATCCATTCTCCTGAGTCATCCAAGAGGACTGAGAACAGTGTGAGCTTTGAGCTGAACAGAAGACTCTCCCTCCTCGGACTGGTGAGGGGTGGCTGGCTAAGTGCCTTATATGTTCAACCTTCACTTAATTCCACTCACACTATACCCCCACTTGTACTGAAGACAAAGAGCACTGCAGTCTTTTGGTACAGCCTCACTGTTTACTTCTGTACAGCCAAGGATATACTGCTCAGAATCTGAGAACTATAAAAATGATTTTGGAGAAGAAATTTTTGGCCTTCTACCTCCTCTTTCTCTTAGCCACAGAGGAGGAGGGCCACAGTAATGGTTCAGAGGGCTGAAACAAGGAGAGAAGACATACAAAACCTGAATCCTGCCTTGATCTGACTTCAGACACCCTATTAGGTAAAGTTAATTGCGGCTGTTACTTATCAAGTATGGCCAATCCTCCCTCCCAGCAACCACCACACCCATACCCCCTCAGACCTGCCAGCTGCCAGCATCTGCCTCTCTTTGCATTTGGGCTTTCTCTGGGCTTACACTTCTCAGCACTTGTATTCCCCCATACATACGTGAGGCCAGAAATGCCAAGAACTAAATGCCTCCCTACAAGAACAGCCTTTGACCAGTGACTGACAGAATTGGTGTGTAAATATCTCAGTGCCTTTGTCCCTCAGATGCCTCAGAGGCATTCTTTGACTCTGGGTTCCATGGCCCCCAGTGAGATTAAGCTGTAGTTGCCCACAGTAGTAATAACACAACTTTGTTGTCAAGATCCCATTGTTTGTTTCATTTCCCTACTCCTCTACTGTGCCCCCCTCCTGAGATCACACCCTCAGTAAACTACTTACTTGCACTTGAAAGTGTCTGTGGGTTGGCTTCAAAGACACAGTTTTGAGATATGGACGTTAAAAGATGAGCTACTTTGTTAGATGAGATTTATGTATACACAATTCACCCTTTTATACACTGCCACTAATGGATGCTATCCTTCTGTGGCAGCTTTTCCCCTTATGATTAAATTGTATTGATTTCATTTGGATATGAATGGCAGGGCTGGCCCTTGCCTCATACCCCAAAACCTGCTTCATCTTCCCCTGTACTATGTTGATGGGTGTTCTGTTGACCACCCCTACTACCCTGCCCATAGGTTTGGCTTCAGTCAACTTCTGAGTCCTCATACAGTCTTTCACCAGCTCCCCCCGCTCCACACACACACACACACACACACACACACACACACACACACATATATATCCAGGAGTTCTTAATATTTTTTATGCTATGAAATCCTTTGGCAGCTTATGGATACGTTTCAGAATAGTGTTTTTTTTTTTTGGTTTTTTTTTTTTTTTAGTTTATTTGTGAGAGAGGGAGAGCATGTGCATGAGCAAGCAGGGGAAGGGCAGGGAGGGGGGAACAGAGCATCTGAAGCAGGCTCTGCACTGACAACAGACACCCGAGGTGGGGTTCAAATTCACAAACCGGGAGATCATGACCTGAGCTGAAGTCAGATGCTCAACCGACTGACCCACCCAGGCATCCCTCAGAATGTTTTTAAATTCATACAATAAAATATATAGGATTACAAAGAAAAAGAGTTACAGTGAACAATGATTGGTAACCTGGACTAAAGATAAGAGTGTATTCCTTACATACATACATACCAGCTCAAGGAACTTCAGCCCTTGTCATTTCTCTTTATTTTTCCCATAACACAGTGGGACTTATAATTAAATCTCAATCTCTGACTTCAGGACTCTTCATGCTCTCAGGTACCCAGATCAGAGTGGAGATTCTGTGCCCCAGGAGATAAGTCCTGCTTATCCATTTTGCTCCCAAAGTAATATCTTACATCTGCCCTGTTTTCCCTTTTCTAGGTAGGACCCGCTCACATTCGTGCCCCCTGTATGGATTGTTCACTTACCTGGCTTAGCTTTCTGCCCTGACATGAGATTCTTGCTTGCCTTGGATTCCTGCTTAGTTCTTGGGGCCACAGATCTTGCAATATTCTCTCCAGTATACCCCCTTATTCTATGTCTGGCTCCCTGGCTGAGGCCCTGTTGGTTATGAACAGAGATACCATTTATGATGTCTGTAATTTTTCTTTAAAATACTTAAGCATAAGCTACACGATACAAATGTGTTGTTTTAATCTACCCTTAAGAGCAATCAGCAACGCTCATCAGAATTACATATCCCAGGAATGGTAAGGTAACAACAAGAAAGACTGTTCCAGGGATGGCTACTATAAATAACTATCTTTAACTCCCATCAACACTGGAAGTTTTTCTAATTAGAATAATTCATGGTAGAAATGGATTTTCAACGGTGAAATTTATAGCTTGCTAGTTAGGCTAAGCTGTTAGAAATAGGCTCTCATAGGTGCACTTGCTGCTATTCCGGATGTATTTATTGGCTAAAATGCTTTAAAGACACTACCCATCTTTTGAGTAAATAAAGAATGAGAGTCTCGCAAGAGCTTTACACTCACCATTAATTGTGGCACATGTTTAACCCTAAACCTGGAACCCAGTTGTTGCTCTGGAATGTTCCTCATCACGTCTGTAAAGTAGATGGTGAGTCAGTCCTACCACTGCAATAATACTGTATTTTTCTCATGTGAACAATTTCTTCAAGTTACATATGGAAGCACCAAAAAGGAAAGACTTCTAGGATTTTTTTTTAATTTAGCATTATATGGATCTTCTTACCTATTTGTTAATAAATGTCTGTGTGTGCAGCGGGATTTGGTCTGCAACTTGGTAACTTATTACCAAGTTGGAGGAGAGATGCCAAACCTCACCTATGTCTAAGTTTTGGTGATTCCTGAGAGCCTCCATAATGAACCTAAGAATGAGGATGATCCATTGCTTTACCTCCTCACTCTACTCCTTAATCTCAGAATAGTATAGATTTCCCATTATTCACAAAACCATCTTGTTGAATATCCTGGTGCCAACCCTTCTCCATAGTGAGGATTGAGAGTATTTCGTTTCGTTAGGCTTTCCTTTTTGGTCCCGACTCTGGTCTTGGGTGAGACTTCCATAATCTTCCTCTTGTCCTGGATGATAGGTTTCAGCTCTGTTGTGGCTAGTTCTTAGCATTACTGGTGTCAAATACATTCACTCAATTATTCAAATTATTTGTTTAAATTTGTTTAATGTTTATATATTTTTGAGAGAGAGAGAGAGAGCGCACAAGCGGGGGAGAGGCAGAGAGAGAGGGAGACATAGAATCAGAAGCAGGCTGCAGACTCTGAGCTGTCAGCACGGAGCCCGATGCGGGTCGCGAACTCACAAACTGTGAGATCACGAACTGAGCCAAAGTCAGACGCTTAACCAACTGAGCCACCTAGGCGTCCCTATTCAACAATTATTAATTGAACACTTTCTATGTACTATATGGTGTGCTAGACCCATAGGATATTTCAGCCAATAAGACAGGTAAGATCTTGTGAGTAAAGGTGAATAAAAGAGTGAATAAATTGATGAAATAACTTCAGATGGTAATAAGTACTATGAAAAAATAAAATAGGATTATGGGTTATGGTATTACAGCAAGGGGTGGCTATTTCGGAAAGGATAATCAAAGAAAGCCACTCTGAGCAAAAATCTGATAATTTTTTGCAACTGAGTCATCCAGAGTTGTAGGAGGATTAGTAGTCAGTGTGGTTTGCATTGAAGGGTGGCTCTGAGAACTCTAGAGTTCATTTTTAACCTTTTAGGAACAGCCAGATCCTTAGTGCCTATACTTTACCTCAAGGTTTAACCAAACTGTGAAAAAAATCCCTTAAAAATCCAAGATCCATTTAGCTTTCTTTGAAACAATATAATGCACAATTAGCACTTTGACTTTTTTCATTGAATTGATCAGTTGGATTAGTTTGTATAACCTGATTGGTTTAGTATTTTGTAGTTTACAAATAGACAAAGAAAATCATTGGAAACCTGGCTTAACTTAATTGGTATTGGTGAAGCACTGAGAATCATAAAATCTAAGATTTAGAGATCAGTGTATCCAGGAAGGAAATGAGTTCCAGAAAGTTAACCCCAAAATGCTCACCTTACACACCAAAAGCTCTCATGTTTATATGGCTGCTTTCCTATAAACATTCCCCAAAGATGTTTGGCATTTATATCTCATTTACTGTAAAACAGTTTGTCATGAATTGTTTTAAATTTTTAAATATAAAAATAGACTAAGAACATTACAGTTAAAAATAGGTAAATAAGTCACTTGCCCATCTACTGCTATTGGCTTTAAAATATAAAAAGCCACCTTTTGCATTTGGTGCATTAAAATATTTACATTATTCTAACCATAGAGTGCATAAAATTTAATATCATGCTTTTGAGACTAGCATTATGTCCTATGCCTTTTCCATTTAGCTATACAGTATCTGTGTTTTGTTTAAGGCCTATAAAATATGCCATTGAGCAGTTATACCCTAATGTAATTAACAAGTCTCCTATTTTAGCTATTTGGAGATTTTAATTTTCATTGTTATTTGAAAAATATCTTAATGGATAAGATTATTCCAGAATTTAGATTATTTCCTTAGGCTGAAGTCCAGGAGGAAAATCACTGTACCAAAGGATTTGAATAGTTTTATAGTTCTTAAAAACTAAAACTTATAACCTATAAAGTTTATGCTAGTATTCAAAGCAGCACTAATACAGAAGGGTATCACATTTAACATACACTTACCAGTATTTGTTTATAAGGCTTTTCTAATTAAGTGCGTGAAAAATGTTACCACTTTGTTATTGAACATTTACTTGTTCAATTTTCTTTGTTTGTGAATTGTCTGTTCACATCTTTTTCCTGTTTACTTGTTGATATTAGAATCAACCTGTTTGTTTGGGCCCTTTATGGATTAGAGATGTTAACCTTCAGGCATTTTTGCTGCAAATATTTTTCCCAGATGGCTTTTTATTTTCTGTAGAATATACAGAATTGTTTGTCAGTCTTTTCCTTTGTGACTCTTTCTTTCCTATACTTAGAAAGTCAGCATCCTCTGCACAGGTTTTGGTAAATAATCAATACAATTTGATTTTGTTCCTTAGAAGCTTATTTATATAAAACTTTTCTTTCATAGTTAGTGTGGTATATATGTTCTTTATATTGTTGCCCATTTGCTAAAGAATTATTCCAGTTTTAAGTATTGTCTTTGTTTTTCCTTTCTTAAAGACAATAAAATGACTTTTTGTTTATATTTAAATTTATATATAATATGTTCTACATATTTTAATAGCTTTATTGAGGTATAGTTGACATACAGTAAATGGCACATACTTAGAATGTATCACTACCATAATCAAAATAATGAATATATCCATCACCCCCCAAAAGTTTTCCCGTGCCCTTTCATACCCCTGCTTCTTGCCCCTCAGAGATTTGCTCCCATCCCCAAGTAACCACTAGCCACTATAGATTAGACTGAAGTTTTTAGAATTCTGTATAAATGGAATCATACAGAATGTCCCCTTTTGGTCTGGCTTGTTCCATGAAGCATAAGTATTGTGGAATTCATCGATGTTGTAGTGTATATCCGTAGTTCATTAATTTTATTGCTGTCCAGCATTCCATTGGGTGGATATACCCCAGGTTGTTTATCCATTCTGTCAATGAACATTTGGTTCCTTTCATATTTTTAACTATTACAAGTAAAGATGTTACGAACATTCATATGCAAGTCTTTGTATAGACATATACCTTCATTTCTCTCAGGTAAGTAAGTATAGAATGGCTTAATCATACCATCACAGTGTGTTTAATTTTTAAAGAAAATGTCAAACTGTTACCAAATTTCTTTTCTCATGTTATATTCCCACCAGCCATATATAACAGTCGCAGTTCTTGGGGCACCTGGGTGGCTCAGTCAGTTAAGCATCTGACTTCAGCTCAGGTCATGATCTCATGGTCCATAGGTTCAAGCACCACGTCAGGCTGTGTGCTGACAGCTCAGAGCCTGGAGCCTGCTTCAGATTCTGTGTCTCCCTCTCTCTCTGCTCCTCCCCGCTCACGCTCTCTTTCTCTCCGTCTAAAAAATAAACAAACGTTTAAAAAAAAGAGTTGCAGTTCTTCCATATCCTAACACATGGTATGATCAGTCTTTTTATATATATATAATTTTTTTAATGTTCATTTATTTTCGAGAGAGAGAGAAAGCTAGAGAGCAGGGGAGGGCAGAAAGAGGGACACAGAGGATTCGAAGCAGTCTCCGCACACTGAACACAGAGCCTGATGCGAGGCTCCAACCCACCAACCACGAGATCATGACCCGAGTGGTGAACAAGAGCCTGTTGCTCAACCAACCGAGCCGCCCAGAAGCCCCTATGATCAGTCTTTAAGCCATTCCTAAATTAATAATAATAATTAACAATGTTGAGCATATCTTCATGTGCTTATTTTCTGTGTATAAAAGTTTAGAATAACAATATTCCCTTGATGAATAGACCCTGTTATTATTTTGAAATCATCTTCTTTCTCCTTGGTAATATTCTTTCCTCTGAAATCTTTGATTTTAATATAGCCACTCAAGTTTTATTTGAGCAATGTTAACATGTAATACTTTTCCATTCTTTCAGTGTTAATCTATTTGTTTCTTTATATTTACAGTATATTTCGTAAAACTCTTGAATTTTTATCTACTCTTACAATCTTTAACTTTTAGTTGGGACAATTAGAACTTTTCATGTTTAATATAATGATTGATAGGGTTAGGTTGAAGTCTTTCATCTAGCTATTTGTTTTCTGTTTGTTCAAACTGTTCTCTTTTTCTTCCCTTTCTGCTTTCTTTTGGATTAACTATTTTTATTCTGTTTTATTGCCTTTGTTAGATTATTACTTTATAACTCTATTTTCTTATTTTAGTGATTGCTTTAGGCTGTATAGTACAGGTCTTTACTATATCTCTTTTTACTTTTAATTGTGTACCACTCACCTATAACTGTACACAACCTTATATACAGCTTAAAAATCTTACCATTGTATACATACATTTCTCCCGTCGAGGTCATTGTGTGTGTGTGTGTGTGTGTGTGTGTGTGTGTGTGTGTGTGTTTCCATAATACATTTTTATTATTTATAAAGCAGTTAATTATCTTTTTTTTGGTAGTAAAATATGCATAACATCACATGTACCATCTTAGCCATTTTTAGTATACAGTTCAGTGGCATTAAATACATTCACATTGTTGTGAATGACCATCACTATCTATCTCCAGATTTTTTTTATCATTTCAAACTAAAACTCTGTACCCATTAAACAGTAACTTCCCACTCCCCTACTCCCTAGCCACCACTATTCTCCTTTCTGTCTCTATGAATTTGACTACTCTAGATTTCTTTATTTTTTTACCGTTTATTTATTTATTTTGAGAGAGCACGCACATGCGTAGGAGTGGGGAAGGGGCAGAGAAAGAGGGAGAATGAGAGTCCCAAGCAGGCCCCAAGCTGTCAGTGCAGAACCCGATGCAGGGCTCGATCTCACAGTGAGGTCAGGACCTGAGCCGAAATGAAGAGTCAGACACTTAACCCACTGAGCCACCCAGGCGCCCTTAGAGTCCTCATATTAAGTGCAGTCATACAGTGTTTGTCTTTTTTGTCTAGCTAATTTCATGTAGCATACTTCTTTCAAGGTTCATCCAGGTTTTAGCACACATCAGAATTTCTTCCTTTTTAAAGTTGAATAATACTCAATTGCATGTATATACTATATGTGGTTTATCCATTCACCTGACAATGGATGTTTGGGTTGTTTCTACCTTTTGGCTGTTATGAATAATGCTGCTGTGAACACTGGTGTACAAATTTCCGTTGAGTTTCTGCTTTCCATTCTTCGGGGTATATATCTAGAAGTGGACTTGCTCGGTTATATGGCAATTCTATGAAAAACAGTTAACTGTCTTTTGAAAAGATTTAAATAAAAATTTAAATTGTGACTTAAATTTTTAGACCTTCTATATTTACCCATGTCGTTACCATTTCTGGAGTTCTGCTTCCTTTTGTGAAGTTTCGTGTTTCCAAATGTTGAACTCTAGGATAAAACTGTCAAAGTCTATGAAAAATACCATTTAAGATTAAGAATTGAATTCCAGGTCATCTAAAACCTAGCTTGGAGAGAACAATAAGAAAATATTTGGTCTTTCCATCTGGTAATAAGTCACAGTTTTTTATTTATTTGGGTCCTCTTCTCAATGTACCGATAAAATTTTACAGTTTTGCCTATTCAGTTTCTACCTGTCCTTTCTTAAGTTTATTCCTTTTATTACTTTTAAGGGGAATATATTTCTATTGAATGGATCTTTTTAAAATTATCTTTTACTTCTCTATTATGAAGTTACAGAGTATTACTGACTTCTGGGTATTTATCAAAAACCATTACCTTGACTAAGCTTTCATTAAGACTAGAGATTGTTATTTTTAGCTGAATGCCTTGGGTTTCTAGGAGTCTAATCAAATCATCTCAAAATAATTTTGCATATTATTTTCTTTTACTCCTGTTTCTTTTACAAGACTTACTACATTAATAAAAATTTCCAAAATGCTACTTTATCAAAACAGTGAACACATATTTCTTATTTGTAGTCCCTGAGTTTACAGGGACTTCCTCTAGAGATCTTTTATTAACTATAGTGATGGCAGGTTTATGATAAGGACTATTAATTATATATATAAATGGGAAAAATCTTCCATTTCTTTAAAAAATACCTTTCAGTGTTCAATTTTAGCAAATGTCTTTCTGCAACTAGTGTATTATCGACATAATTACATTAACACATATCCTTATGTTTTTATCATTTCTGCATTCCTGAGATAAGCCCTCCTTTACTTTAGTGGGTTATATTTGTATTACATTGTTATAGTCCCTGTGTTTGTATCTTTTTTAAGGTGTAAGTAATGTGCATGATTGGTTCTAGGAACTTTCTGTAAGGAAGCAAAGAGCCTCCTGCTACTCCGCAACTAGTCTTGAGGGGGAAAAATACATTAGAAAAAAATGGGTAATGGCCTTATTAAACAGCAGAGGACAAGTTTTGTGGGGGATTTTTTTGGCAGCATTTTTCTTACCCATAAGCCTGAGAAATTACATTTCTAAAAATTATGATGATTAGCATAACCATAGCTGGCAAATGCAAGGTCCAGCTTTAAAAGGGGAAATTAGGTAAAATTGAAAACAGGTTTTTGCCCATCCCCTTGCTGCTCCTACAGCAAAACAAACAAACAAACAAAACCATTAAATCCATTTTTAGGACTGTAACAGGATCTTCTCTGCAATCTCCACATGGACCTGTCTATACAATCTGGGTGGAGTGGGAAGCAGTGATAAGAAATTGTTGAAACCTTAAAATATACATTTTTAAACTGACATCTCAAAACTAAGGTTCACAGAAACAACTCTTGAGAAATTTCTCTGAAAGTGAGAAATAAAACAATCCCATGTCTTAAAACCACCATCTTCCATGCTCTACTATTACTCTGTGGAAGTTTATTGGAAACAAGAATTGTGTTTTTTGGTTGTATTGTGTTGTTTTGTTTTGTCTTTGTCTTCAGTTGTTTTTTGTTTTGTTTTTTTTTGTTTTTTTTGTTTTTTTTTTGAGAGAGAGATAGAGCACGCGCATGTGAGCTAGGGAAAGGTGCAGAGGGAGAGAGACAGAGAATCTTAAGCAGGTCCCATGCTCAGCCCAACATGGGGCTCTATGTCACTACTGTGCCATCATGACCTGAGCTGAAATCAAGAGTCACAAGCTTAACTCAGTGAGCCACCCAGATGCCCCTTTTGTTGTTGTCTTCATATCCCCAGGGCTGAGGTCCCATTAAGCATTTTATAAATAACCTGGATAAATTAAGAGAAAAACTGGGCTACAATAGGTAGGTACTAAAGATGAACAAAATGGAGCATGAAACACAGTAGGGCAGCAAGTGAAGCAGTTGGAAAATATTTTTTTTTTGTGCCTTCAAATGAAATAAAATAAGGAAAAAAATTATTTTCTGTTCTTTAACTGTACTTTAACCAAGTATATTAGATTAGCCAGTACTTGTGTCTCCTTTTTTTACACTGATAATTCAGGAATTTTTCTTTATAACCCAAATGTAGTTTCTTTGGCAATTGAGGTTGAAGGGATAACATCTCTTTTGTTGACATAAACTATGAGAACTTCAGTTGCATGATCTCATTATCTGATTACAGCTGTGACTTTGAAGCAGTCTCTCAGAATGAGCACTTTTGGAAGAGTTGCTGCTCACAGGCCAAGCCCAGGGTTACAGAAGAGGATTTGCAAAGGTATTTGTTAACCCTCTTTTTCTTTTGGCTTTCTTCTGCTCTATTTCGTTAGTGCTGCATTTAGTTTCTCATCAGGCAGGAAAATACAGTGGGATTGATTTTAGTTCTACAAAGAGTACTCAGCAGACGGTCACGGGGCAAGTACTGGTGCACCATACTGCACACTGTTCCACAGGATCACTCACACCTTACGGAGCTCATTCATATAAAACCCTCTTAAAAAGGAATTTCAGAATTATCTTGAGAAAATTATTAAGTTTCACCCACATCTTTGAAAAAGTGACTTGTTTGCCCTTGGTAAGTAGCGGCCTTTATTTTTACAAAATAAATTGTAAGCAATTATTGGAGAATATATGGGTTTTCGCTCTGATTCTTAAGCACTAGTCTATGAAACATCTCCATTAAAATCATGTAGGAAGCTATTTAGCTTTTTGAAGTTTTTTTTTTTAATATTTGTTGTTTGTTTAGAGAGGTGGAGGGCATAGAGAGAATCCCAAGCAGGCTCTGTGCTGTCAGCACAGAGCCGGAGACACAGGGATAGACCTACCAAACCTGGAGATCACAACCCAAGCCAAAATCCAGAGTCGGACCCTTAACCAGCTGAGCCACCCTGGTGCCCTAATTGTTTTAAGTTTTTGTTTTAATTCCAGGTAGTTACAAATAGTGTAATACTAGTTTTAGGTGTACAATATGGTGATTCAACACCTCCATACAACACCTGGTGCTCATCACAAGTGCCCTCTTTAATCCCCATCACCTCTTTCACCCATCCCCCACCCACCCTCCCACCCACCTGCCCTCTGATAACCATCAGTTTGTTCTCTGTAATTAAGAGTCCATTTCTTGGCTTACCACTCTCTCTTATTTTTTTTTCCTTTGCTAATTTGTTTTGTTTCTTAAATTTCACATATGAGTGAAGTCATATTGTATTTGTCTTTCTCTGACTTCTTTCACTTAGCATTATACTCTCTACTAAAATCATGGAGGAAATTATTAAAACAATGAATTTCTGAGCTTATGCTTTATTAAAATAAAAATCCACATTAACACAATTCACCATTTTAAACATTTTAAACTGAGTAATTGAATTTTTTTTTTTTTTTGGATATTCATAATGTTGGCAACCATCACCACTATCTAATTCCAGAATATTTCCATTCCCTCTTAACTCTCTACCTTCAAGTTCTTCCCTTCCCTCATCCCTTAGCAATCATTATTCCACTTTCTACTTGTATAGACTTGCTTATTATGGACTTTACCATAAATAGAACCATATAATATATGAAGGCCTGACAGCCAGAAGGAACACAGGAATCGTAGCCCATGGCACAGAGCAGGTGAGAAAGGGGAAGGGTCACTGGAGCACCACTGCATCTAAAGGAGGGTGGTCCAAAGTGCCTTTAGTTTCCCAGCAAGCAGGGAGGTGGGTGGCCCGAGGACCACCAGAGCCATAGCACGTGGGCAGACAGATGTTCTGGGGGCCCCTCCAGAGTGCCATCAGGAGGAAATGATGTAAACAAAAGGAGTCACAGTTCCCCAGCATGCAGGAAGTCTTGTGTCCCTAAGGATCCCAGGAATCCCAAGGAACCGGCAAGCTAGTGACCAGATGGGTCCCCAGGATATCAGTGCTATGGAGGAAAAGTGACCTAAAGTGCTCTGGGTTCCTCAGCAAAGGGAAGCCCAGAAGCATGAGAACCACAGTATGTCTGCAAGCTGGTGCAGGGAAGTTTTTCCCAAAGGCCCCGGGGTGAGGATACAACCATGGGCAGAATGAACTACACTTCGTATCATACTGCCAGGCTTACAACCAAAAGTATCCCAGAAAACCCAGAGGGCAGTCAGGTTGGTAACCACATGGGCACCCAGGGCACCTGTGGGAAGGTGACCAACAGTGATCTGATTTCACCATCGAGGGCAGAAAGGCTAATGGCTGGAAGAACACTTAGAAACAGTACAGGGGAGGCTAGCAGTCAGAAGGTTCTGCAGGGGGACTGAGGCAAGGATAAGACTCAGTGAAAGGAACCACTGTTCCACAGCACGTGGGCAGGCTTGTGTCCCAAGGAATCCCAGGAGGAGAGCTACTAACTGGGTGTCCCTCACCCCAACCCCACCTAGCATCAGCAAGCAGCAGGACAGTTGGCTGAAAGTTCTCCCATCTCTTCAGCAAGGGAGAAAGCTGGTAAGGGTAGGAACTAAAGAAACCCTAGCATGCTTACAGGCAGTGGTTCTCTGGAGGCACCAGTGTGAGTACAGGATGGTGGTCAATAGGAGACAGGTTTTCTCTTCCCCCTAAGCATACGGGGAAGCTTAGGAGTATAGGGATCTTTGAAACCTGAGCTGGTGGACAGCCTGGTAACTGGATGTTTCTTCCCCTCCATCCTCACAAGGAATTAGTACACTGCAGGGAATGTGGTTCTGCAGCAAAGTGGAAGGCTGACAGCCTGAACTGCATGGGGGCCTCAGTGCTAGGGCAGGCTAGCACAGGGAAAGCTCCGTGAGACATCATTCTTGAAGAACTACGGTGACGAGGAAGAGCCACATTATCCCAGAACACCACACCCAGCAGGCATGTAGCCCAAAATATCCTCACAACCCACCATATAGATTGTCTGCTGACTGATAGGCCCACCACCCATCAGTGTGGTGGAGAGAAGGTGGATAAAAGCTCTTCTATTTTCACATCAAGGGGGCCGGCGATGGCTTGAGGACCACCAGAAGCCTGGAAGGTATGACCAGTGCACCACCTTGACAGAACTACAGTGAGTGAAAGGAGACATAGTTTCCAGGCATGACAGCAGGCTTTGCTGCAGAGGATCCCAGAAAGGCCAGGACATGGGCAGGCTAGTGACCATACGGGCCCCTAGAGTATCATTGCTCTTTGGGGAGGTGACCTAAAGTACTCTCCCTTCTGCAGCTAAGGGGAATGCTGATGGCTGGAAAAACAAGCAGAACCATAACACTTCCTCAGGCTTTTGTCCAGAGGTTCTCCAAGTGACTGGGATAAGGATAAGATGGTGGGCAAAAGGAGCCACACTTCTTTAGCACAGGGACAGGTTTGTGGTCCAAAAAATACTGAAAGGTACAGGGAGTGCAAAGTAGTAACTACGTAGGCACATAACATGTCACTGTACCGCAAGTAAGATAGCACACTGTGACCTCATTTGCCCAGCAGTGGGGAAGACTGTGGCCTGAAGGACATAAGGAACCATAGCACGTGGACAGGTTAGTGCCCGATGGTTGCCCCAGGGCACTATCACAAGTAAAGGGTGTAACCAAAGGGAGCCATGTTTCCCTAGCAGATGAGCAGGTTTGTAGCTTTAAAAATCTTAGAAATCCCTGAGTGTGGGCAAGCTAGTGACCAGAGAATCAGTGTGGTATGTAAAGGTGGCTTAAAGTTCATACTTTTTTGGGGTGCCTGGGTGGCTCAGTTAGTTGAGCATCCGATTTTTTATTTTGGCTCAGGTTATGATCCCAGGGTTCTGGATCAAGCCCTGCATTGGGCTCTTGGCTGAGCTTGGAGCCTGCTTAAGACTCTCTCTCCTTCTGTCTCTCTCTCCTGCTTGCGTGCGCTCTCTCTCTCTCTCTCTCTCTCTCTCTCTTAAAACAAAAAAAAAAAAAATCCCTTTTCCCTGCAGGGGAAGGGAGGGTTAGTTTAAGGTAGGTTTAAGGACCACCATAAAGATATCACAAAGATGGGATGGAATCCAGATGGTTCTTTGGAAGCACAAGTGAAATGATACCATGATAGCCTACAACAACTATAGTTCCACAGCACGCAGACAAATTTGTGAGTGAACAAATCCCCAAAACCTCAATGAGTGGGTAGGCTAATGACCATTTGGCCCTTCCCAAGAATCATCGCACTGCAGGGAAGGTGACCTGAATGAGCTTTCAGTTCCCCAGCAAAATGGAAAGTTGGCAGCCTGAAGCATACTGGAACCCTAGCTCTAGGGTGAGCTGATGCTGGGAAAGTTCCATGAGGCACCATTGTCAAGATATTATAGTGCACAGAAAGAGACATGTTTCCCCAGACCCCCAGCATGCTTATGGCCTAAAGTATCTCCAGAACTCCACCGTGTAGTCAGGCACTGGAGGAAAAGTGGATGAAAATTTTTACATTTCCCAGAAAGAGGGAAGTTAAAGGCCTTAGGGATTATTGGAATTCTAGTGTGTGTGCCCAGAAGGGAACACCTATGCACCACCTTGAGGAGACTATGGTGAATGATAGGGGTCGTGGTTTTATAGTGTTAAGGTAGACTTGTGGACTAAAGAATCCCAGAAAGGTGGGCAGGTTAGTGACCAGATAGGCTCCTGGTGCAACAGTGCTCTACATGGAGGATGCTATACAGTGCTCTCCATTCCACAGCAAAGGGAGAGCCAGTGGCCAGAAGAATAATTAGAACCATAGCACATGTTCAGGCTGATGCTTAGACAGTTTCTGAGGGTGGACTAGGGCGATAAGACGGTGAGCAAAAAGAGCCATACTTTTCTAGCATGTGGGCAGGCTTACAGCCCAAAGGATCTTGGGGGGAGGGTGAGCTAGTGACTGAAGGATTCCTGAGGCACCAGTGCCATGAAGGGAAGATGACCAAGATTTCCCTCAGTTGTCCAGCAAGCCAAAAGGCTAGTGGCCTGAAGGAATATGTAACCCAAGGACTATAGGAGGCTGGGACCTGGAAGGACTATAAGGGCACCGATGGTAGTGAGAGTGATCAGGGCAGAATCCCATATGAGACCCTATAGCTGGTGCTGAGGCAGATGAGACTAGAAGACATCCATATCCTTGAAAGGACAGATGATAAATGGGCAACAGATTTCATGGGGTCTATAGTATGGGTCATATGGTGGCTGAGAAGACCCAGTCCCAGGCTCGGGGGTCATCTGATAGTCTGGAGGAGCCCATAACCAAGAGTGCAAACAGGCAAGGGACCTGAAGGGCACCAATGGCTTGCCCACATTGGA